>NW_026623465.1:1076965-1136846 GCF_030028575.1 Malurus melanocephalus | reverse complement strand
GGGGCGCGGGCCGGAGCTTGGAGGCCGCTGCCTCCCTTTGTGTGGCGGCGCCGCCCGAGCGCGCAGGGGCCCCGCCGCGGCGGGCCCGGGGCGCCGAGCGCCGCCTSCCCCTGTTACTTCCCCCGGGCCTGGGCCGTGCCTCTGTCCCAGTCCCCGGCCCCTGTCCCGGGTGCGCCTCAGCCCTTCCCGCCCTGTTCCCGCCGTGTTCCCCGTCCCGGCGCCGGGCCGGGCCCGCACAGTGACAACGGCTGCTCCCGGAGGGGCCTGGGGACAGCAGCGGGTCCTGCCCGCCGTGCTGGCGGCTCCGGGACACCGTCCTGTCCAGCCRGTACCCAGAAAGGGGTTTTCTTTGTCTCCTTCCGGGGATAACACCTCCTTTCCCGGGCAGGGGCTCCGGCAGTTCGGGGAAATTACAAATTTGGCATCTTTGTTTCTTGTCYCGGTGTTGATAAAACGATGAATGTGTTGTCCCTCTCGCTTCTTCGCCAGCTTTGCCGTTTTACAGTGTCTCGTTGCTGCCGTCCCCCTCTTCCCATCCCGTAGCAGGTTTCAATGGGATCGATAGCCGGGGGAAATTCTGGCTGCATTTCCCTCCCTTGTTCCCTTTGCTAAATTTACCTGGTTTAGTGTTTCTGTTGAAACGTGAGAGATCCTGATAGCGATAAATACTACACGTGTATTTATTGGCTTTTAACTCTACTCTGCCTGGAGACAGAAAATGAAACGTGYGCTAGAAGGCATTGTTTTATTTTAAGTGTGTTGTGTCCACTTTTCGTGTAGTGAGATTGGACTGGGTGACACTTGTGGTCAGTCTATACAGCTTTGGGAGAGACAAAGCTGCTCCCGTTGTGTATATGTCAGTATACATGTGAATTAGCAATGGCCAAAGCATTTCTTGCTGTGGTTTTGTGACATTTTTATGACTGGTGGGAGCAATTGCCTAGGAGGTGCTCAAGCTCCTGTTGCATTGGAGGTGGCTCCTTTGTCGCGGTGGAGATTCTTGGTGTGACTGTTGAAACACTTGTGAGCCAGCATTGAGATGGCAGAAGAAAGCCTGGTAGACAGGTTCTTAAGTAAAACAATATATTGCTGTGCATAGCAGAGTTCTCTGTCCTTATGAGTGTGGAGATCTATCCAGAGAGAAGTTTGTGTTTTGGAGCCTCACATTCAGCAAGAKTTTGATATCAGCCCGTCTCTCACTGACTGTTCATGGTGTTGTCCAGACTGAKAGGTGTTTTGCACGGTAACTGAGGGAGAAAAATGCATTTTGGAGGCTGTGTCCAAGTGGTGAGGGTGTCTTTGTCACACCAGTGTCCACCAGTGTCAGAGTATGCTGAGAACCGCAGCGTTCATGCCTCGGCTAATGGAAGTAGAGCAGCTGATGTGCAGTTTGCAGTGCTGGTTGGGAGGTTCCCAAATCCTTATTTCAGGATGGGATTAGACTGAGTGTACTTTTGGGCTCCTGGTTGAAGCAGAATTACTGATTCTGGTAGTCCCTCCTGCCTTTCTTCCACAACCAAGGGCTTGTGTTTCCCAGTGTGTGCCTGGTGGAGCCACTCCAGACCTAGGTCCTCACATGCGAGTTGGAGGCAGTGCCAAAGCCATGGGGCTGGCTGGCTGTTCCCAAGATAAATTGCCTGCTGATAAAGCACASAGCTGCTCTGCATGGCTGTGTTATGAAAATGTCCAGAGAGCTGAACAGGAAAAGAAACTCTCAGGGGGTTGATTGAAGGCAGTAGTTGGATGAACTACATAGAAGCAAACATTTTGCCATAAAACGGTTCTGTATATTTCACATGGAATTTCTGGGAAAAACATCAGACTTGGAGACTGCTTAGAAATTGAAGTGGTGTATTTTTAGTGTATGGCTGCATGCTTATTGCTTACTTCTGAGTATAAAAATCCACTCTGAAGAGTGATGGAGGTGCATRATCYTAGAGTTATTGTTTGTTGACCTTRAGATTATATTGTTATAAGCACTATACTGCTTTGCATTCTATAACTTCTACTGCTTTCTGGTTTGTACTCTCGGGTCAGATATCACTTCTGTTTACTCTCTGCTCTGCTTGATGAATCATTCTCTAGCAAGTGGCTGTGAAATATGTAATGCATATTCAGGAACRTTAGAGAAATGTATTTTTGCTGTGACAATGACAGAAGTGTCTAGCATTCTGTGCACAAAATTACTTTGTAGAGTTTCTGCTGGGCTAAAAAAAGTTACCTTCTGTTTCTTGCTTTTTTTCTCTGTCACTGTAATTATCTATTTTATTCTTTGAATTTATTCTTTATCTACCTACTCTGAATTTTMTTCTCTCYCTMTTTYCTTTTTCTTGTCTTCTAGTTCTGGCTGTACTAACACCATTACTGACACTCTTAGAGTGTCACCTTCTCGCAGTATTTGTGCTTGGCCATCAGACACTATGAGGAGACTGGCTTTTCGAGGTGCTGGTTCTACTCTGGTAAATCTGGTAAATTATTGATTGTATCTCCATTCCTCTGCCTTGGCCTTTTGCTTTTCTTTTTCGTAATTGTTAATTATTCCTACCTTAATCATCTCGTGTGTGTGCTTGAAGTTATCTCTGTCTSTAACAAAAATGCTTCAACACAATTATATTGTGCTGCCATACCTTGTCAATCATCTGAGTGGCTCCTRAAAGGAATTCCTGGATTTGGTTGGAAAATGGTTATAGGCTGGGATAGATGGATCTGTTCTGTCCTCAGCCACAAATAAAGGTATTTTTCTGTTGCTGTCACTGGAAGTTAGGAAAGAGCCATCAACTTTTTTCATAAACTACCATAGTTGTTGGATGGTGGTTCTTCATTTGTTGCTGCTTGTTTTGGTAAATGCAAAACTATGGCCAAAAGAGGAGGGGGCGTTTTCTGCTTCTCTGTAGTTGAGCCATTCATCCCACACATAAAGGGAGAGTAGGAAGGTCCCATAGTGATCCACACAGTTTTTTCACTTCAATATAACACAAAGTGTTATATTCTGTGGCCCTTCTCATTTGTAATTTGTTTTGTTTGTTTGTTTGGGCTTTTTTCTTCATTGGTCTGGTTTTTGTGTTTTTTTTAGTTTGACATGGAATGAAGTGCTTTTACATCAGGACTGAGCATGTGTCTTTGTACAGCTTTTTTGTTGAAAACAGTGGTTCTTGCTTAATTGTCATGCATGGGATGGGGTATAAAAATATAGAGGGTTTAAGAATATATTTCACTAAAGMTGCTAAATTCACCTCCATCACTGTGAGCTTGAAGGTTTCTGGCCTTGCTGTCATTGGTGACTAAAAAAACTGTAGGAGCAATTCGGTTTCCCTTTACTCTATGGACTTCTCACAAAGTTGGTGTTTACAGAAACAGCTTAATTGACCTGTAGCATTTAGCACATGTATGTAACTCATCAGAAGCTTTGTTAGCTCTGCAGGTTGCTCTCAGCAGAGGGTTTGGATGCAATGCCAGGGCTTTAAGAATGTTTGTGTTCATTATAGAAGAAGTTGGATTCCATGGGTTCCAAGAGGCGAAGAGCTACTTCTCCTTCCAGCAGCGTCAGCGGCGGAGATTTCGATGATGCCCATCACTCCACCAATATACCAGGCCCAAGCAGGAAGAGGAGGAGACTTTCCAATCTCCCAACTGTAGATCCTGTTAGTACCTTCTTACTACTTGCACCTCTTTTCTTTTTTTCTTGGGGGTACTGTATCCGTGTCTGGGATATGCTGGATTGTAAAATTAATGACCTTRTGTAGCACATGTACACTCATCCTGAATCTTGCCTAAGCTTTCTTTAGGATCTTATTGAGCTTTGGTTTGATCCTGACTCCCCAGTTTCATCTTTTTCTTTCCTGTTTTGTTTTTGCTGCTTTTCTCCCTTTGCTGATGCTTTTAGCATGTGGAAGGATGTTGGAGAATGAGCTGAAATCATAATGTGCAGAAGTTGAGAGCTGTGTCTGCATAGCAAATGCAGAGAGGGATAAGTGGGGAATGGCACAGGCAGTGATTGCTGAAGTGTACAAAGCCTCTGCTACGCCTTTGCATGAGCAGTCTAATGTTGATTAATTGCAGGGCAGAAGAGCTCCTGTTGTTACTATAGAGGCCTGTAACTTGGAGAGAATTGTACTGAATTAATTTATGTTTTGGGTGTTTTACTTAGAATTAGCATTGAAATAAAACTCCCTGGGTTCAAAAAATAAATGGAAATTTTGCAATACGTGGCATACTTGCCAGGTATCCTGCTAAAGTGTGAGGTGCTCCAGTTGCYTTTCACCTCTGCTTTAGGGCAAGCTGTGGATTGGCATCTTGTCTTTCCCCTTGTAAGCAGGCTTTGCTTTGTTACCTCCTCAAAATTCTTTCTTTTTTTCATTACTTTATTCTTGCTTTTCAGATTGCTGTCTGCCATGAGCTCTACAACACCATCAGAGACTACAAAGATGAGCAGGGCAGGCTCCTTTGTGAGCTCTTCATCAGGGCACCAAAGAGAAGGTAAGACCACAGGTCTGGTTAAACCTTGAACCTGAGATTCAATCAGGGGGAAGTGGAAATTGATAAATACTTCAGCATTCATTTGTGAAAAACTTAAGCTGCATTTTTTGTAGTTTCACACCAGTGTTTGATTTCAAGTSTTTGATATAATTATTCAATAAGAATTGCATTGTGCCCTTTTTCAGGGAACAAAAAGAATCCACTGAATTAATTTAAAATGTTTTTTTTAGCGCCTGCCTTTGATTATAAAATATTCTGTGTAAGTGGTGGGGCATAATACTAAAGACATAGCTTGGGAAGGTTAATAGAAGTGACCCTTGAAAATAGCTTGCTTAGCTACTTAGCAGTAGCTAAGTAAGAGGCTGAATTTTGTCTTAAACTAAGAAAATTGAGGACAGTAACAGAATAAACATAAAGTGAGCTGACAGATAGACCGCTATCTAGATCTTTTAGCTGTAACAAAAATATATTGGTACTTTCTTTGGTTTATTTAATCATAAAAATGCACAAATTTTAGTGCAGTGGTTTTGGTTTTACTGCTTGGAATATGATGCCTGTTTCTTTCATYGCAACAGAAATCAGCCAGATTATTATGAAGTGGTTTCTCAGCCAATTGATTTAATGAAAATCCAACAAAAGCTGAAGATGGAAGAATATGATGATGTGAATGTGCTGACTGCTGATTTCCAGCTTCTCTTTAACAATGCTAAGGCTTACTATAAGGTGAGCAAACTACATGTAAAGGCTCAATTCATTGTAAAAGGGGTGCAAATTCTTCCTTGTTTTGGCCAAAATGTCTTCAGTTTAACCTAAAGTATTATTGGTAGGAGAACAGCGTCCACTGCAGTTATTTGCAGGTATTTCCATGGTGTTGACTATATCTTTCTAAGATGTCCTACTATATCAATTTTTTCTGTGGAGAATTTTAAAATAATGTGGGAAGGATCTTCATGTAGTTTTCCAAAAGAGGTCAAAAGCAAAAATGCAGATATAAACAGAGAAAAATTCTCCTCTATCACTCTATCAAAGCCTCCTCATTTTACAACACACTCTGTGTAACCTTTTGAAATGGAGAAAGATTTCCCTCCCCTCCCCCAGAAGGAAATGTTTATACRTAACAGCAAGCTTATGGTAGGAGTGTTGAATCTTCCTCTTCCATTTGCCACTTAATAAAATGAAAAAAAGGTACATTGGATGCTGTCAGTGATGATAGATGTGAGTGTAATGTTATCAAGGCTACCRCCCCCATGGCTGTTCCCCAAACTGGGTGTGTGTTTTATGATAGATATTAATGGGTTTTATTGCAGTTTGCATAAGGAAGTGGGAAAGAAATTAGATTAATCTTGTTTGATGAAAGGCTATGTTAAATCCCTAAACCAGTGAAATTGTGTGTAGTGAATGAGGTGATACAGCAAATCTAAACCTGCTAATATTGCCTTTTATGTGTCTTGGACTTTGGAGATGATCCAAATGATGCTTTCTGAATAACCCAGCTGGTGTAACCAGGTGACATTGAGAAAGGCAGTGTTTGTTTTGCTCATGTGTGTGTGTGTATAGTAGCTTCTTGAAAAACAATCAGATTTATGGGTTTAATGCATTTGCATATTCTGCTTCTGGGAGAAAAAGTACAAAGATTTCCAAATCCATTGTATACTCCTAGAGCTTTGCAAGGCACTCAGTGTAAAAAAACTCAACATTAATGGGCTTTTACATGAGGGAAAAGGACTTGATGGCAGGAAAGAATAATCAGAGTGTTAGAGAATRTGTGCTGCCTTTGCCTACAGAATTGTGGGTTAGCATTTAACTGTATCATAAAGATCTTGCGTTAAACTAAAAATGCATGTTCTAGGATGAAGAAATGTTGGCATTTCCAGAGAATTATGGAGCTGTGTGCTGGAGATGTGACACACGAATATAACCTCTTCTTTTCTAACCTTTTACCTCTCCCAGGCAGCTCCACAGCATGTACAAAACAGTGATTCATTGTCAAGGTCTTTATTCCAGCCAGTGTTTTGTTGGCAGTGCTAGAGCAGAGCAGCAGCCTTTGGGTTTTTTGTATTTCTGGTCTGGTCTCACACTCCTGAGCATCTTGCATTAATACAGAAGGAAGCACACTTGTGGAGCAGGATACTCTTGAAGTCTGCTCTTCATAAGCAWTGCCTGGTCTAATGTGCTGAGACTATTTAAGGCTAATAAGGCACAGTTCTCATGTTGGTTTCTCATTTATATTACAAGCTGTCAGAGGTTGAGAGAGTGAAGTAAGAAGAGTGCAATCAGCAGTAATAAGGTGACATTATCAGCAGGAACACCTGAARTAGAGCTAAAATGACAGAGGAAAGGGAAAGAAAATACATGGGTGGAAAAGCTGTTTTCGTTCTGGATAATGTTCTTAGGTAGTAATGTGAMTAGGCACATGCTTGTGCCACTGCCAACTCTGTATTTCTTTAACTTATTTTTCTAATTAACACTTCTACCTTTCCTAAAAGAGGTATCTAGAGGTGTACTCAGGTGGTAGCATGTTGTGAAGTTCTTTGGAAGTTCCCTGTTAATGTGGAGTGTARATCATTGCCGTACTTTCAAAGATATGTATTGGTATTCTTCTATAGAAATTCATTTTCAAGTGCCACGCGGTGACAGCAATGTTGGCTTAAATCACGTTTTTATCATTCTGATATTTAGTCTGTTTTAAATACTGGTGGTGTGCTTCAACAAAGCCTGGTGATTTCTCCGGACTCATCTAATTGACCTGTCCAAGCCTCAACCAGCTCATTTTATTGCTGGCTTTTCTGGAACACTTAGATGCTTTGGAGTGGTACAAGTTATATTTTCTAATGCTTGTTGTGATTCTTAACTCCTCTGTTGAAGAACAAATGAAGCAGGAATTTCCCAGGTTTTCTATTACTAATTTAATGCATTTAATAMTTTTCAGCTAATAATTTACAAATTTCCCTCAATGCGAGTGCTCTGAATTTTGACTGGAATATTTGGTTGGTTTTTGCAGCCAGATTCYCCTGAATATAAAGCTGCCTGCAAACTATGGGAGCTGTATTTGCGCACAAAAAATGAATTTGTTCAGAAAGGTGATGCTGAGGAGGACGATGATGATGAGGAAGGACATGACAATCAAGCAAATTCTGAATTAGTAAGTGTGGGTATGACAGCTGCAGAAGGGGGAGGCTGTAACTGTGGATGTCAGCTGACTCTGAAAGGGTGAAAAAGCATTGAGTAATATTTTCATTGTTAAATTATGCCCAAAGGGAGTTTTTCATGCGAGTTTATCAGTTAATCACTTCTCAGCATTGAATGTGTGTTTATACTTTTGCCTCGCTAAAAAGTAGCTGTGAGGGTTTCTGATATGAAACCAAAGCATGGTTCTGGTTTGGTTGGAATTATATAAAATGTGCTTGAATTCATCTCAACATTGGCATTTATTGCAAATAAGATTTGTGTCTAATGACATCATTTTTCAGCAAATGTCCATTCAGTCAGTGCAGTTGTTCCTGTAGTGTTCTGAGAGGAAGTTTGGGCTTGCCTGGGTTTTGGAATGTTGGGATGCACATCTTCTGTAGCTGTGATGTGTGTCAGACAGTCTGCAGTGTAAACTTGAAATTAGAGTTTTCTCTGTACCTTTACCTACATAAACAATGTTGTCTTCAGAAGYTGCATCCATGTTTTGTAGCTGATTCTTTTTCTGTCTTTGAAATGTAAATTATTGTATTTCAGTGCAACTTGAAGCACTCCACTATGGCTGCTATTAAAACCTTATGTGGGTTTTTTTTTTTTTTCCTACATTAGTCATCTCCAGGTTACCTGAAGGAAATTCTGGAGCAGCTTCTTGAAGCTATAGCTGTTGCCACAAACCCATCAGGACGCCTCATAAGTGAACTGTTTCAGAAACTTCCTTCTAAAGTGGTCAGTATTTTAATAATATTTGTTGTGTCCTGATTTGGAAGCCTGGCCATTTCTGTAAYTGATGTTGCACGCTGTGATGGCCATGCTCAGGATGCAGTTCCCTGTTTCTGTCTCATCAGTGGCAAACTCCACCTGTTGGTAGAGCTTCCCTCCCTTCTTTGTTCCCATCCACTCATTCCCAGCCCTTCACTGCAGATCAGGGCTTGCCCCGTTTGGCCAGTTTAGGCAAGTGTGGGTTTTTTATGATGCAGAATTTTTAATCTTAAATATGTCTGATTTTACTGCTCTGTTTCAGAACAGTGGTGTTCTGTTTATGTGGTGAAAGTTTTAACCATCACCATGGATTTGAATTTCAATCAGAACTGGTCCTTTATGTCAGTTTATTGATGAATTGTAATTYCCTGTATCTGCCTTGTGATGTGGCTTGTCCAAATTGAAGCCTAATGCCACATTTTGAAGCCTAATGTCACATTTTGCCACTGATCTTAYGTGCAATTCATCTAGTGGCTCATTCTGTGGGCTGTTAGAACAAAAGCTTTGTGACTGTTTGTTTATAGTAATACATAAACTATTTCTGTTTTCCAGCAATATCCAGATTATTATGCAATAATAAAGGAGCCCATAGATCTTAAAACTATTGCCCAAAGGATACAGGTATGAACATATTAATGTGTCAGGGTACAGACTTGTTTAACAGTAAGCATTTCAGAATTGTTAGAAATCAGTATTTATGGTGGTAGGAAAGGCAATGTGTTTTCCTGCTATTAAAAAATCTGCACATTGTGCTGATTCAATTTTCTGTGCTGGGTTAGTGCTGCAGAAGTAGCTGTGTTGATGTTCAAGCACTGTAAGCTGTGGAGTGCTGGCTTTGAGCCAGAATATCTCAGGTTCCTTGATGTTTAATGGTTTAAAGCACTTCCTTGGCAATTGCTGCTCATGTAAAACATGGTGGTACTGGGGCTTGTCATGCATTATCATCACCTACTTCTGTTTTACTACTATAAATAGGTGTTTTGTACTGATGCATTTTTCATCTTACTTCTCCAGTAATTTGAAATATTGTTCTGTAATTCTGGCATTTTGGATAGTAGTGAGGGATAGGACATAGACTAATTGAACTAGAGAATAAAGTTAAAAYAGCATTTTGTCAGAACTCTTCAAAATTAAGGTAATATAATCAATTAAGTATTTTTTTCAGTCTTAGCATTAATAAGCTTTATAAAGACTTAGCATATATGTATGTTACTGTCTTTTTTATTACTTTTTCCATATACTTAYCTGTTGTCTTTATAAATAACTTGTTTTTCTATAAACATTTCCTTTATTGTATATGAATTTCTTTGCTTTTCACTACTGACTTAGTTCTCATGCTGTCTGAAGGTTGCCACTTTACCCAGTTCTGCTTTTTGTTGTATAGAATGGAACTTATAAAAGCATTCATGCCATGGCCAAGGACATAGATCTTCTGGCAAAGAATGCCAAAACCTACAATGAGCCTGGATCCCAAGTATTCAAGGTTAGTTTCAGTGTTCATAGTGTGATTTAAGTTCAGATTTTCTTGTTTACTTTCTCTGATGATCGATCCTTACATAAATGTTGAGTATAAAGCTCTCGAGATCCAGTTTGCATTTTTTAAAAATAGCTATTACTGGGTTTTTCCTCTTTTATAGTGCTTTTAGTAGAATTGGGATACAAAATGACAAAAAATGAGCTTGAAGCTACTCAGGTCTTCTATTCAGTTTTTTCAAGCCACTGTAAAAATRTGGTGTGGGTGTATTTCAGGCAGACTTTGTTCTATGCTTCATTTCTCATGCAAAATTGTTTTATATCTAAACGTAAAACAACTTCATTTTTGTTTTAGATAGCTGGATATGTCTGATTACAAAATTATTCACTTTCAACATTAAACAAAAAAAAATCTTTTAATTGGCAGGATGCAAATGCGATTAAAAAGATATTTAATATGAAAAAGGCTGAGATTGAACACAGTGAGTTGGCCAAGTCAAGTCTCCGAATCAGGTACTGCAAATGGAGTTCTTTCTATAATTTCATATAAAAATGTTGACATTCCCTTAATTGTGCTGGGGAGAGTACAGTGGGAAATAATTGCTTGAGAATTTAGTTTTGTTTTAGAAGTTTTACATTGGTTAAAATAGTTTTTGGAAGAAAGCTTTTTTATTGAAATACTTCTGTGATGTAATTCGTTATGAAAAA
The DNA here is from genome assembly GCF_030028575.1 of Malurus melanocephalus. Lineage (NCBI taxonomy): Eukaryota > Metazoa > Chordata > Aves > Passeriformes > Maluridae > Malurus > Malurus melanocephalus. Next base: position 1,126,244 of record NW_026623465.1, on the reverse strand, counting down.
TAGTATCAGTGGATCTTAAATAACTTAAGCCATGACCAACTTCCACCATGTKTTTTTAAGTTAATAACAGAAAAGGAATGGTGACAAGCAAGGTGCCTTGTTTCATGAAAAATGCTGGCTATTCTTGCTCCTAATCTTGTTAGGAGATGAAACCAAAGGGCTCACGTTAGGTAGGGACAGAAACATAGGAACAGAACCTTGGGCAAAAGATATTTAGAGGGAAGTCCATTCTTGTTTGAAAAGCAATTTGTAGGTATGARAAGAGGGACACTGAAGATCTGGGTTTATTAATCAGTGAAGTGCAGATCTGTCCCTGAATATGCATGTATAAAACACTGGATGAGAGCTGATAGCTCTGTTTGTTTCATGGAATGATTTTACTKAGGAAACAGCATTTTCTTCCTGTGAGAAGCCATAGTGTACAGAGAAGTGATGCAGTCACTATAAATGTTTGTTAACTGAAATGCAATTGCATGTCTTCTCATATAAACTTTTTACTCACAAGACATGCTCGTGGGTTTAGGTATTACTTGCTGATAGGAGCWGTGTCATTTATCTAAAAAAATAAARCWGTGTCCTGGAAGTCATTCAGGGAGTTGGGAAACGCTTACAAGGTGAAATCTCTTTATATGTTTGAGGTGTTTACTGGTATTGGTGCTCGGAAAGCACTGTTGTAATTTCCTGCAAAGGTTTGTATGGTACAGCTAGAAACTGTACTCTGTCACTCCCATTCTTAACTGAAAGGTAGTTTAATTTTTTTTGTGTAKATGATGTCAGTATTAATAGTGTTGCCTGGGATTATTGTGTGAAAGAAATGGAAGTTGCCTGATTGATTTTTACTACTTGGTGTTTTGAGATGTGGTTTTTCTGGTTGATTTGTTCAGCATCAGCATCCTTCCCATGGTCGGGTGAATCATCGTTGGAGCATATAAAAATAAAAAGCAGAAACACTCTTAAGAAGTAATTCCTGACACATACTTGAATCATATTCCTTCTTAGAAATGTGTGTAGTGCCAGAAGACTTTGATCCTACAGACASTGGACATACATATAAGTTTGTTTCACAGTAACTGGAATTACATATAGGCATAGAGATTTTCTATTTAAATTGTTACTTGATTTTATTTTTCTCACCGTTGGCCATTGATGAAACTCAGGATGTCAGGRTGTGTGTCATATTTAATTTTGAGGCTCAGTGTTTTTTCTTGAAAATGAAGCTGATTGTGTAAGAAGGCATGACAGATAAATGACACTGATATTTGTTAGCTGAATTCCTCTCTTGCACTGCCAACCCATTTCCACTTCACCACTACCTTATTCTAGATACTCTCTTATGTATTGTGTTCTCAACAGACCTTCAAATCCTGAAGTAATCTGTCAGAGTAATTGACAGCTCCCTTCTTTGTTTCTCTGGCATGGGGAAAAAAAAATAACGCCTGAAGCATGCTACAATAATATTGAGCTGAGTGCAGAAAAATTGGGATGAGAAAAAARGTGTCATGAAAACCAAACCTTTCACTTGCTGTTCTGTATTTCACTGGTTGCCCTTTTTATTGAATCATTATTCCTTTTTTTTGTTCCTTTCTCAAGATTCTGCTTCACAGAATCATTTTTATTTAAATCCCTAAATGTTTAATTCTCTTAAAGGAGATTTCTCTGTTACCTATTGCTGATTTGGGTAAAATTCTCTCATAAATTCACTTCAAGTTAATCTTCTGTGTTTTTCTTCTGTACATCTATTGTTCTTTGTCATTGATGGCTCAAACTCAAATCATCATAATGCTGCTAACCTAAGCTTTATATGTTGCCCCTGTGTCAAAAATAATGTTTTGTATTGCACAGCTCATGGTCTCCTTTGCCATACTAAACTGCTCTTTGTGGGTGCATTTAATCATCCTCCCTTGAAGTGGCAAAATTAAATTGCTTGATAATATGCACTGTTAACCAACGTGACAGTGACTTTTAAGTGTTGATAAAACATGACTGCACCTGTATGATTTGCTTTATTTGGATGCTAAGGTACATTTTGTTGGCTGCTTTCACTGCTATTTAGGCTGAGCTATGTGTACAGCTATCAATTACTAAAAGTTACTTTCCTCTGACTTTAAAAACAAAATCTACAAAAATGCTGGAGCACTGAAAGGATCTCAGTATTGCTTATCTTTTAGCTTCCAAACATATCTGTCTCTGAACCTTTTGGCTGATCTATCAAAGTGATTCTGTAAAAAGCTTTTTTTCTTGCTGCATCTTTTCATGGGTCTAAGGTGGGCCTGTTTTTTTTCCTCCCCCTTTCCTTGGCTTGCTTCTCCTGCCTTAAGGACTGCATCAAATTTGGCTGCTTCCAAGCTGACAGGTCCTTCCTCACAGGGTAAAGGCAGTGTTGGGGATGAGAGAAATTCTTCTAACAAATATTATCGGTAAGTAAATTGTGCACTTGGAGGAAAAGCTGGGTTGTCATCATATGGAAATGCTACATTTTGTTTGATTTTCTTCCTCATACCTGCTGTGGTGCTGTGCTTTGGATTAGGATGAGAATAATGCTGAAAACACACTGATACTGTAGTTATTGCTGAGTGAGAAACATGTGCAGGCCATCATTCTGCCTGATGGATGGTGGCAGTACTCGATGGGAGTGGCTGCAGCAGTTGAAAGTGGCAGCACAGGGATAAACCCCCCTGGGCTGCTCAGCTCTGGCAGGGTGCTGTGCTCAGGTACAGAACCTGCCTGTGAAAGGGCATCATGTAGGTGCACRTGGACCCAAAAGCTGGGTCACTGGAACCATCAGAGCAGCCAGGGGGTGGATCAGGATGCTGAGGCTGGAGTGGCTCAGCTGGATCTTCACTGGCAGTGTAAAGGTGAATTACAGCTCCAGGGGCCCATGGTACCTCAGGCCATTGGGGGCTTGCACACCCTGTCAATGGTAAAAATAATAAAAATAAAAATAAAAATCACCCAGGTAAATGAAGAAGGGTTTTTGGTGAAATGAGACAAAGCACAGCAAGGACAGAACCAAAAGTGGCTTCATCAGGCAAAGCCCAGCTCCACACACCATCTCTGCTGCCCTGGAGGGCTGCAGGGACAGATGGAGCCCAGAGTCATGGGCTGAAGGAACTCAGTAAATGTTTTAGAGGGATGGCCCACAGTCTAAGGGAATGATACCTGTGTGTTTAGATCAAAAGACAGGAAAGGATGTATTGGAAGGTGTAGGGCCCAGGCATGATACTAGAGCCATCTGCTTTTTCCCTGTCTTCACTTGGCTCCTGTAGGACAAGGCTGASCCTGTATCTGGAGGTGCTTGAAGAGCTGATCTTGTAAAAAGGCAGAGAATGTCAGGCATAGCYTATAGTATAGATATGAAATCATGGGCCCCAGGTTTGGCACAAAGGAGAGGGATGCTGAAAAAGTCTGGATGAGACCATAGCCAGGGTGGATGCCAGTTGACTCTGCCTAGGAAGATTAGGAGGCTACTTCATGTGCAGGCACTGGGTGCTGAAAATACCTGAGGGTGGGGATGGAAAAAATGGGAAGAGATAGAATATACAGCTTATAGTGTGCTGAATTCCTTCCTGTAGACAAATCAGTATAAAACAGGATCGAATAAGAAAGTTATTAATAGGGAGAGACTTCTTACATTTCTCTTCTCCTGCAATTAATCAAATACTCAAGTATACAAAATAGGACACAAGATAGTAAGCTGGAGCTCAGCCTTCTGATTGTGTTGGATGGACCATCTCATAAAATAGAGACAGACTCACAGCTTGGTAAGAATTTCTCTTGTTAAAGGCTCCAGCCTTCTGTAGCCATGGCTGTGTTCCTGGCCATGGGGTCATGACCTTCACTTGTTTGGTTACACACTCTGGGTGACTGTTAATGGTTAATATGATAACCCTTTTTTTTTTGGTTTTTATTTTCTTTTTTTTTTTTTTGGTTTTTACACTCTGGGTGACTGTTAATGGTTAATATGATAACCCTTTTTTTTTTGGTTTATTGTTTTCCATTTTTCTTATTTCTCTCTTTACTTTTTATTTGCTATAGTAACAAAAGATCAGCCCAAGGGGATCGTTTATCAGCAATAACCATGGCATTGCAATATGGATCAGAAAGCGATGAAGATGCAGCTTTGGCTGGTAGGGAATTGAATTTCTCTAATTGCTTTCATTAAAATGTTCACGATAAGCAAACCTGTAGAGCTCCTGTCACATTCAAATATATTTGTTTCAAAAATATTTTGTACTGAGTGTGTTATTCCTTTAAATYTTACAGCTGTTAAGATAGGGTGGGCCAAACTTGCTGGCATGTTTGAATTTTCTGTGTGTTTCCAAGTATACTTCCCCAAGCTTTAGGGAACCGTTGCATTGTTTTATTCCTCCTAACATGGARCAGAAGAGGATATACTGGAGAAAACATTGGATGCTCTGTGCAGTAAAAAAGATTGATACTGCTAGAATTGTTTCTTTGTTTAAATTTTTTTTACATTATTCCTGCATTGATGTTAAATGATGYATCTGTTCAATATACATTTTTGAGGCATTTATTTCATACCTGGTAACTGAACTGTGGTCCTCACAGTTTTCTAGTGGAGATGTAGAATTTTTTTGATTTTTAGCTCTAGCTGCGAGCAAAAGCATTTTGATTCCTGGTTAGCTTCAGAGCAGCTGCTTTCTGGGAGATGTGAGGAATATTTATTAGCTGGGTTTAGCTTGTTTGTTAGCTGTTATTTTTTTCAAATTGCAGTGCTGTTTAAACGTGTAGCATTTTACATTTTTGTGATTTAAATTCCTTCAGTGATTTAATCACTTTCAGGTGCCATCTTTCCTATGGAGCTTTTTGTGATTTTCATGGGACCTCTCTGTGTGTGTGTGACTTTTGCCTTGCTGCTGTTGAAGCTCTCCTATCTTTATTGCATTCACCTAAGAGGCAATGTTGATTTTTTTGGCAGACCTGTTAGCCCCTAAGATTTTCTGTCCTTTTGCTGTRCTGCTTGGACAACCCTATGCTTTTCAGTCTCTAGGTGACAAGGATTTTTCTTTTAACCAAGTGATATTTCTATTAGTAGTTCTGCTGTCTCATTTTTTTTCCCCTTCCTCTAATGCTTGTTAAAATAAGTGAGAGCAGGGCTGCATGACTGAACATTAATAGAACTCTCTCATTCTTGAAKCAGAGAACTGAATCTTTATGAGCTTCTTTGGTTGTAGCTGTTGCCTAAGCAATGAATAATATCAGTTTCCAACTGAGAGTTGATCCTGACAGCTGCAGATGGTGTTTTGGTGTGATGGAGCTTGTAGAACATTTCCAGCTCCAGTGTACAAGGATGTGAGCAGCTTCAGCAGCTCCCTTGCCCCTCATAAGTCTCTAAAGGCAGACATAGGTGGTCATTATGTAGTACATGCATRTATTTAATTTTGTAAACAAGGGTATTTTGGTTTTTACTGTATCATTTAGAGAYTGGATTTGCTTTTGGTTGTACTAGCAATTATATTCAGTTGGACGTTGGGCATTCATTGTTGTTTGGCTCCTTTGGGACATAAAGGAGGCAGTGGGGTTTTTGGTGGTATCTGCAAACTGTAGTAGTGGGAACAGCAGCATGAAAGGGCAATAACTGCCTGTCCCTCTCCTCTGCCAGTGCTTGCTGGGGACATGGGACCTGCTGCTACTGTACATCAAAGAATGTACAGTCTTGCATCAGATTGTTGGTTCCATAGCAAAAATAAGACTTTTGCTCTGTTCTAGTCTAAATAATATATTCTTCTTTCGCTCTTAACATAGCAGGCTTCATATTAGGAGATTGCTATCATTTTCTGAACATGTAAGAATATATTATGTCTACGCATCACTTTTAAAGAACATACACATCATAATGAAAATGTTTATGGCTGCATATTATGTCAATATAAAAATACAGTAAAACTATAATACATAAATGCTTTCACTTAAGTACATTTTAAAATTACTAATTAAAATCTAATTTATTTAGATTTCTTCTTAGGGAATGCCTTGTGTTCTGCTTTTAATACAAAGAAAGTACATTTCTTATTTACAGTATTGAACTTTTTTGTTGCTGTCTCGCACATATGAGAGAACAGCAAATACTTGAYTAATTCTTTAATTTTTTTCTTTCATGAAAACAAGTTATTCTACTTTTTGTATTTGTTTCTCACTTTTTGATGGAGCACTTAAAACTGAACAATTTGAGTAGACAAACCAAACTGCTTGACTAAGCTAAACCATAATCTGTTTTTGAAACTTTACCTGATTGCAGTGATGGCTYCAGTTGTTTGTTTCTACTGGAGTTACTCTGCCCAGCTCCTGCTTTGCTGRCTGTGGTGTAGTAGATGCTGGGCTATTAAATGATGCTGATTGGTATCATTAGGATAATTTTGAGTGTTTCCCCAAATCAGTAATGAACAGTTCCTTTGTAAGTTTGCACATTTGCTGATGTGTGCTTGTGTCTTAGCTTTGCCTCTGACCCTGGYAGGTCCCACAAATCACACACTGATGTAGATCTGGTGTCAGATGCAGAGGAGCAATGACAGTGCTGTGTTGTTACAGTCTGAGTGTCCCCTGGCTTTGTCACCATTTCTATATGTCTTTAMTGAACATGGATAGAGAGCTTGAAACTGTGCCAGCCTCCTCTGAGCAATAATGGAAATGCCAGCTGGAAACTTGGTGTTGGAGAACTGTGTTTTGTGCAGCTGAATTACCCAGTGTGTCATCTGCCAGGCTTTCCTTCAGACTCACAGAGGGGAAAAGGGGTGAATAATTTAACTCTAGCATGTGCAAAGCCATGTAGATTTTCTGTTACATCTGTCTGCAAGGTACAAATTGCACTGTGTTGCTGAGAGTGTGGAAGGATTTGGCCATTTATTATTTCCCATCCTGTATTTCTCCTACCAAYGTTTTCTCATTCCTGTTGTGTTTCGTTGTTCATGCAATGTTTCTCCTAATTTTATCTGCAGTAAGTGATAGCTCTTCATAGCATTTCTTTCATTCACTCTRATCCTAAAACAATAAAAGCTTGTGATAAAATTTGTAAATACTTCACTATGTATTTTTAGGCTAATTACATTATCACTGAAATACATTTATTTCTTGTTCATTTGCTGCATATATTAGAGGTGCATTACCAGGATTTAGTGTCAGGTTTTTTCTGCTTTTAAGCTTCACAATTTTGTGCTGAGCTGTGATTAATATGGTCTAAAGAATTGCAATACCTAGATAAAGTGCCCTTTTTTTTTTGTCAGCTTGAGGCTCATTAGATATGTGTTGTGTCTTTTTCTGGGGTGTAAATCTGACTGTAAATCTGCCAGAAAGATGCTTCCTTTTCTTCTGCTTTAGATCTTTATCCACCAAAAACCCACTCTGAGCTGTCCTGCTGACCTCAGCTGAACCTGTTTTTCCTTTCTCTGTGCAGCTGCTGCTCGTTATGAAGAGGGGGAATCTGAGGCTGAGAGCATTACTTCCTTCATGGACACTTCTAATCCTCTTTACCAGCTTTATGACACAGTCAGAAGTTGCCGAAATAACCAGGGCCAGCTCATCTCTGAACCCTTTTTCCACTTGCCCTCCAAGAAAAAGTATCCTGATTATTATCAGCAGATTAAAACACCCATTTCATTGCAGCAGATCAGGTAAGAAAACAAAATGCAAACCATGTCTGGTGTGAAACTATTGAAGGGTTTCTTTCACTCCCAGAATCTTCTCTTGTGGTCAAGTTGTTAGTGCCTGATGCAATGTAGGCACCATCTCTCCTCCACATCTGATTGCAGCTTGTTTCAGCTCAGTCTGCATCAGTCTTTTGATCATCTTTTATACATGGCTGCTGTTGGGTTAATTTATCATTGAGTTTCATTTGTAAGTGCCTGAAAATTGCCATGTCAATAATTCTGAAGGCCAGGTGTGCAGCAGAGATGAAAGTTTTGGCAGAATTCACAATTTTTTTCTTGACCATGATGGTTTGATTACCTCTTACTGCCATTTTTTTTTAAGTTATTAGTCTTCAATGTGTATTGTAGGAAGACGGTTGCAATTACATTTCTCCTGTGTAGGTTACAATGTAACTGTGGAGAATAATTATTTTCATGATGATGTAGTTTGTCTAGACTGAAGCCAGCAGTTTACCATTTGTAAATCTGTGAGCCATGAAAGGTCCTTGAGCTGCCAGAAAGTGGCTGTCAGATTAAAGACCTGAGTGAAGTGAGCAATGTCTTTCTTTAGTGGCTCAAGATAAGGCAGTATGATGGGTATCATTAGGGTCCTGAGAGCATTAATAGGTTTTAATGGTGCTGCCCAGCCTTGGGGGTCCAGGCTTCCTGCCCAGTGCCACTCCCCAGGAGTGCCAGTCCTTCAGCTTCAGTGAGGGAGCACTGGAGCCTCCCACTGCTCATCCCTTTGTAATCCACTCTGATGCACAGGTCTGTATGTTTTATTTATACCACAATACGATCTGCCAGACTCAGTGTAATTGTTGAATAAGCAGTGTCTTTGTTAAATCAGAAACTAACAAAGCTGCTTTTTGGTTTTTTGTCTTGTCAGAAGGTGGTGTGCATATGATGGAGAACAAAAGCTGCCATTCTGGTTATCTATCCATCAGTGGCTTTAAAGTATTTTTTCTTAAGTCTTAGTACAGCTACAAGAGTGGCAAAAAAAGTGTCTTACATTCAAAAAAGCACAAAATGTACTTGATGAAAAACCTGTGAAATTGAGAAGACTCATTGACAGTTGTGAGGAAGCTTTGTGCCTGAATGTACCTAAAAGTATTGGCACAAATTATGTATAAACAGATTTGTTTGGGAGAAACTTTCCACTAAAATATCCTTGATATCAGTTACGGAACAAATATTTTACCATAGAGAGGCAGCTGCATTTCTGCTTTCTTTACAGCATAGGCAAGTTGCAWCTGGCTGTGTGAGCAGCACAGAAATTCCACACAAGTATATGAAGCACTGTAGAAAAAAGTAGCTTCACTTACTGCCTGCAAGCTTAGAAAATAAAAAAGGAACAGCCAGGCTATTTAGAAATAATGATTGAGGCTCACAGTTTAGATAGAATGTTGATAGTAGTCTTAACTTTGTGCAAATTCTGAAATTCATCTGTTTTTTCAATTACCATGCAATCTTCACTTCTTACTATACCTGCAAAGCCTTGAAGTCATGTATGTTTACATTTAATTGCTGTTTTTCTGGGAAATTGAAGCATCATGGCTTTACTGATAGTGCAAATATGTCTTTAGATATTAAAAAGTGCCACTTGTTAGAGATGGAGGTTGTTTGCACGGTATTGGGTGTTTGGTTTTCTGTGGGATTTTTTTCCTTTTTTTTTGTAGTGGTGTTTTTTGGTGTTTGGTGGTTTGGCTTTTTTTTTCTTTTTTTTTTTTTTTTATATGTTCATAAATAGAGCCTATCTTCTGCTCCCAGATGGGGATAGGAAAGTTAAGTGTCCTAGAGAAAAGCTGAAGGAGATGGAGTGAAGCCTGCCATTCCTGTTTCATTTCTCCTTGGCACTGGCATCTGGCTGCCTCAGCTGTCCTGCTAGAGTGAACTGTGAAATGTGTGGCTGTTGCAAATTTTACAGCTCATCATGTATTTCAGGGGGTTTGTGTGCACTGAATGCAGGAAAAGTCTTTAAAATAATGTGTGATCTCCAGAGGGAGTGTGTGAGTGTGTTTTGGTTTAATGAGATGTACATTTTACCTATCCCAGCATCTCAGTCACTTTGAGTGTTATGAAGCTCAGTGATTTGAGCTGAGTGTTGATCCTGAGCTGTTCCTGGATGTGGGAGGTAATCATGCTGATGGCTTTAAGTTTTCTCCTGATTTCCTCCTGACTTGCTGTTCACAGAATCCCAGAGCAGCTGAGGCTGGAAGGGAAATCATCCAGCCCAAGCCCTGGCTATGGCAGGGTCACCCAGAGCCCAGTGTCCAGGTCTGTGTCCAGTCAGGTTTKGATTATCCCCACAGATGGAGACTCCACATCCTCCCAGGACAACCACTGCCARTGTTTGACCACCCTCACAGTAAAAAGCATTTGTGTTCAGCTGAAGTTTCATGTGCTTCCATTTGTTTCCCTCATCTCTTGCCCAGTCAGTGGACMCAGCTGAGATGAGCCTGGCTGCCCCTTCATTCCCTCCCACCAGATGTTCAACACACTGGTGAGAATTCCCTGCCTCAAACAGGACAAAAGTCAGAGCAGAGAACAAGCAAATCCTATTTAGAAAGAAAGGTGTGATGCTGTCAAGGCTATGACTTTCACATGTGGTTAAAGTGCCCAGTGTGGAAGTTACTGTGCAAGCCTAACGTTGCTGGGGAAAAGTCATTCTGTAATTACAAATAATCACAGGAACAGTCAGGAAATGATGCWGGACAATGTGTTCAGTTCCCAAGTGCATAAGTGCTAGATCCTGGCAGACTTACAAGAACACTGTTCCTTAATAAATTTTACAGTGCTAACAAGTATGATCCCCAAGGCCAGTGGGTCTGGCTTTTTTGTACCAGTGGAGGAAGGCATGCCAGGGAATTCCCTGGCAGCAGCTCTCTCYTAAACATGTGTGAGAGCAGAGTGGGAGTACAGGCACTGAAATTGGTATCTTCACTGGCACACCCCAGTGTCTTGTGCTCCTGGGGTTATAGCTGAGGTTTAAAAATGTGTGGGGATCTGGTATAAAACACACTTAGCTACTTTTGAATAATTGACATGCAATTTTCTTATGAATGTGACCCTTTTTGGACAATGGTTGGTGACACAGGAATCTAAATGTTGCTTTTATGTGATGTCTTGAGGTTCTCTTGAATTTTGTGGTGAYTCTTGTTGGTTTTGGATTAGTTAATGATTTGAGTGGAACTTACRGGAAATGTCATCACCTGGCCAAGCMTATTTTGCCATAAAACTTAATAGTTTTAGCAATATGGCAATTAAAAGAGTGGAACTTAYGTTGAAGTAATGGAGACTGGTGCCTGGGCTAAAGTCTGAAAGGTTTATGGAGAACTTCTGTGTTCCTGTTTGCTTGATTTAGGAGTGAGCCAATTGGGAAGGTATTCTCTACAGAGAAAATTTTGTCTCTAGTAYTTAGAATACAACGTAAATTTTCATTTTATCAGAGATTTAGAAGTACCTTCATTCCTTTCATCACTTAATATAGCGTATTACTTGGTGAATATTGTATATTTTTAAAATACTCTGTTTGTATAACCAGTTGTATAACCTTCTGTTTGTATAACCAGTTTTGCATACCAAACTTAGAGACTACTTTCAGTGCATATTGTAAATAAGGCCTTTATAAAATCACAGGTTCAAATAAACAAGGTTCCCAATGTATTTTACAAGAAGAGTCTCATCCTGAATAGAACATTTGATCCCACTCACTCTTTGTTAGTGGGTTGTGTTTTTTCTGAAGAGGCAGGACTGGCACTTCACAATTTCTGAATAAAAGGAAATAAGTTGAATCTCCTGGTGTTTGAATTTTTTGAGTGGGAATTTTTTAGGCTAAGAATGTGTCTAATAAATGTATCTTTTGATTATATGGAGAGAGTATCTCTCTCATTATCAGTCGTCTCACATATTCTACCTAGAAGGACTGATGAGTTTCCAGTACACATTTTGGGAAGTTGAGTTCCAACTTACAGTATTCTTTTAATTAATATTCTSATTTAATTTGACCAAATTAAATGTCGTGCCAGTGTTGGTTTGGCCTTAGTGGCCTTATGAAACTGTAGCCTTAGTTTGAAACTTTTTCCTCATTTTGCAAAGGTCATTATGTTTAACGGGGTATTATTTCCAATTTTACCAGTGCTTTCAGATACAGTTAATATCACTGWCAGTTATTTTCACAGGAATTTCTCCTCATTTCTAGTATATAATTTGTGTTAYGTTGGCAGTGACTTTCTGTAGAGCCATGGGCTTGGTTAGTTTTTGCCTCCCTTTGTGAAATAAACTGATGTTTATGAACTGAGATTGGTGAGATGACTTGGTAAAAACTTATTGTGAAGCTACGCTTCATCTCTAAATCCTGAGATGTCATGATACTCTGCTGAGTTTGAGTGTAATTAAATCTGTTCAAATTACTTATGTGAATAACCTGCCTGAATAATCATCCTATTGTTTGCTGACAGAGAAGAGAATGGTAGGAGAGGAGGTTCTTCGCAGGTTAGAACAGGACAACTTTTGTGCCTGTACATTTGTCATTCCTTACATCCCTGATTGGAAGCTGACACTTTCCCAAMCATTTGGTCTAAGTGGATTTTTACTTTTGCTGCCAGGCCTTTGATGAGCACAGCTGGGAATGTAAATTGTTTGCTTAAAATCAGATGGCCTTCACCTTGTTGGATTGTGAATAAACAAATGGTGGTAGGAGCAAGCTTGGGACTAAAAGGTTTTCTTCTAGATTTATTTGGTGGTGGTGATAATGCTCCATCAAGCAGGGAAGCAGACTGGGTTAAAGGATGGTGTGTGACTGGTGAATGTGCCAGACAGGAGGGTGAGGATGGAGCTGTGAAAGGGGATGGTTGTGGTTTGCAGCTCTGATAGGSTTTGGGGTTTGTGTTGTTGCAGATTAATACTTTCTGCTGTGTGTGATGAAGTACTGGAAGGTTTAAAAAGTTGACTAGAACTTTCAGCAAGAAAACACATTAAGTTAAGCATTAACACATGTTAATTCATGTGTTTAGCATATGAAATTTTTTTTTTCCTGTTGTTATGCCTCTTGTAATTGTTTTCAGATGAATTGTGCTTTGCATGTTGCACCAGTCAGCAACCAGGTGTTTTTTAAAGWGAAGCACAAATTGGAGGGTTCAAGTGGGAGGTGCTGGGCACTTTTGGCTCTCACTGAAGATGAGTGGAATTGATGGAGGGGAGGCAGTGTTTGTGGCTGTGCAGAGCTRGCCTGGCACCCTGAGTTCAGGGCTCAGGGCACTGCAGCATTCTCAGCAGCCTGAGCTTGTGCCTCACCTGAGTATGGAAACAACACTTCAGTCTCCACAACTTTCAGAGTTACTGAAACCATKTTTAGGAGGAGATGTTTCTTTAATAAGTCTCAATTAGAGCATGTTACTAGAGAATCAAAAAATCAATCACATTTCTGTAGCTGGAGGTCTGTGAGTATTGATTTATCATGAAAATGAAGATAATAACTGTTTTCCACTGTGTAACTTGTGAAATACCTGACTGGTATTTCTTTTTTTGCAGAACCAAGCTGAAGAACCATGAATAYGAAACTTTAGATCAGTTGGAGGCTGATCTGAATTTGATGTTTGAAAATGCCAAGCGCTACAATGTTCCCAATTCTGCCATCTATAAAAGGGTGCTGAAAATGCAGCAGGTTATGCAGGTATGTGGAGAAAAATAAGCAAAAGGATATAACTTCACATGTAATTTTCTTTTTCCTAATGGATATTTATACAAAATAATTTTTAACTAGACTTGTCCTTGCAGAATTATTTTCTTGCTCATGGGGAAGTGTGGGAACGAGGAGCATCATAAGGTGRTTTTTCTTCAGCAAACCTGCTGCCWTCTGTGGTTTCTTTTGGTCACTTTATTACTTACTATGACTCCTAACCCAATTAAATTGTGAGGAAATTGATGATGTAGGGTTTTTTTAGAGTTTGCATGTAATTGGGTAATGCTAAAACCCTTCTGAATTCATTAAGTGTTCCAGCTAAGTGCTGCGGTCTGAAATGTTATTGTTTTCAAATCAGTTCCTCAAAAGTTGTTCTGACATATTAAAATAATTATACTGCTGTGTAATGCTCTTCTGGAAGTGTCCAGCAGTGAGTTTGGCTTCAGGGATTTCCTCTTTTTTCAGGCAAAAAAGAAGGAGCTTGCTAGGAGAGATGACATCGAGGATGGGGACAGTATGATTTCTTCTGCTACATCTGATACTGGAAGCTCAAAAAGGAAAAGGTATGTGCCTCTKTAATTCCTGCAGACCATTACATTGCTGCATCTCTTTCTGTTAAAGACAATATTAAGCCATAGCTTTTAGCATTTGTGTAAGGGTTTGTAATTCTGAAACATTAAGTTGATTCTAATTAATTCAAAACTATTTGCYGAGTTTTATTTCCCTGTTTTGGTCTATTAGTTGGCAGTTGTCAACAGCAGTTCAGTAAGTGAAATGGACACTGTAATTGAACTGAGTTAGGTAATTTTGTCAGTGGATTTCACGATTGTTTTGGGGGGATTTGTTTTGTTTTAGCCTGAGGAATAGATAAACTGATTATAAGAGGTTGATTACTTTGGGTCCTGTAAYATAAACCAAATTCCCAGTGATTTGGAAAATAGACTCTTTTGTGAGCATAATGATGGCTTATTGAAGRTATTCTTTACAGTGATAGCTGTTATGTGATTAATACTGGTGATGCATTTCAYTCCAACAAGGGGAAGTTTCTGCCTCATGGTATCATTCAAAACAAATGCCAGTTTCTGATAATAATACTGCAATAGTAGCAAGAGCCTGTGTGAAAATAACCCAGCATCTTTCTTTGGTGTTGCTTATGATCTTCAGCTTCCTGGATATTTATTTCTTGTTTGGTCAAAGTAACAGCACTTGTGGGGGGAGGAAGGGAATGGAAAAGGGCAAAAGSAAGGAGTCACTGAAGAACAGTCAAATAAATGCAACAATGGACACTCATTAAAAATCTGCAGAGAGAAAATATGAACTTGGGTTTAGGAGGTGGTACAGTCTAGGGATGCTGGGAAAAAGAAATGTAGAGGAAAGGAAGGGCAGACCGCAGAACCAGGTAGTCAAGAAGGAACAAATTGCAAAAATTGTTGGTTTTGTGATCTTCAGATTCAAAAAGAAGTAATAACCTAATCAAGTAAGTCAAATTGTCATTGGTGTCGTTTTAACCTCATGTTGCTTTTGATCACCTTATGCCAGACAATACTGAAATGCTTAAAAGAAAAAAACGTGTCAGGCCCTGTCATCTAAGAACAGTAAAAGAGGAAAGGGAACAAGGGATTTCCCTTTTTCATAGGCAAGGGAAGTCAGAATGATGCCTGAAGAGAAGCTGAAAATGCTTTTGATGTTGTCAGTTCAATATTTGTTACCCATTTCACATTCTGAATGATAGGAAGGCTCACAAGTGATCACAAGATCACTGCTGATCACAAGTGAGGCCCTGAGAAGAATTCTGAAATGTTGGAAAATGAAACTAATAACCCATGCAAAATTCATCCCRTTGGGAAAATAATTACCCAGAGGAAAGTTGTCTGAGTATCTCCTTTTTTGTATCAGGTGCATGACCCAAACTGAGTACCTGCTTTGGTTTTGCTTTGCCCACTGCTATTGAGCTGAGTGATAAAAAGCTGGAAACGTGTTCAAATGGGGAATTTGGCAGCGTGTCTGTGTTGTGGCACTGCTCACCTGCTAAYGTGAGCAACTAACCAACATCTGCCAGCCATGACAATAATGCAGAAAAATCAGGTTTTAACCTACAGAGGATATATTTTGACTTTTTTTGTTGTTAGTTTTCATTAGTTATTTTGCTAATCTCCAAGGGGCAAGAGGCATGGGGCATGAGACTGTGCTGAATTAGGTATATTTTAAATGTGTGAGGAAAGGATCTAGATAATGGAAAATCTGTGTTGCAGTTTGGTTTCTTAAAAGTTGTACAAGGGTGTTTTGCACATTCTGCAACTGAAGATTGGTTGTTGTTTATACAGGTCATACTATTGAAGTTATAACTACCTGAATAAATCTTAAGGAGATTGCAGATTGGAAGCCTGTTTAAAAGTGCTTTGTAGTGAATGTATTTCTGAGTGCTGCAGTATCTGAGCTAAGATTATACAACATTGACATAATTTTTCCTCTCCCTTATCTGATCTGCTTATAGGCCATGCAATATTTGTGCAGGGAGCCATGTACTATTTTGTGATAAGCCATGTCTTGGTTGTGCTGTCACATTTCTGGAGACAACCAAAACATGATGGTTGATTGTAAAGTTTGTGGGGATAGCCCATTTTCTACTTGGGTTTGCAGTTTTGGTGAGCTTTATTGACTTGTAACTTCATTTGGATTGACAGATATTTAAGCAGCTCTTTCTACTACATCCTTGATGTCCTTATTTTCTTTTGTCTGGTACTGAAGAATGTACAAAGTTACACTGAGATAAACAGCTTCTGTCTTTGATATCCTGTATTTAGTAGAGGTAGTYATGAAGGTACCAGCTGGGATTTTTACCCTGTTCACTTTGGATGTTGAACTCTTGGATTCAGATGCCTCATCCTGACTGATCTTTTTCTCTGCAGCTGGAAAGTRCTCAAGGCTTCTTTTGGCCTTGCACTTCTGAAAACAAGTTATTTGTTTCATTGTGTAGAACACTTAAGGTCAATGAGAGAGCAATCATCTCCAAGAGGCATTTCCTGTTTCTGCATCAGGCTGCTGGTTGCTGCTGTGACAGCATCTGTTGATGGCTGTCACAATTTGAAGATTCTAATGCACTGTTGGAATATAGAAATTTTTTGTGTGTTTAGGTGGTTCTGGTTGTTTCTTGACAGTAGTGGTTAATATCATTTTGATATTAGTGTTGGAAGTGTGGAAATTATTCTTTTCCTTTGTGTTCTTCTTAACCTGACAGTAAAAAGAACATACGAAAGCAGCGGATGAAGATCTTGTACAATGCAGTTCTAGAAGCTCGGGAGCCAGGCACGGGCAGGCGGCTCTGTGATCTGTTCATGGTTAAGCCATCCAAAAAGGACTATCCAGACTACTACAAAATTATCTTGGAACCAATGGACTTGAAGATGATAGAGCACAACATCCGCAATGACAAGTACGTGGCAGAAGAGGCCATGATTGAGGACATGAAGCTCATGTTCCGCAATGCCAGGCATTACAACGAGGAAGGCTCCCAGGTACTCACTGGACTCAGCAGCCACCCTTCTCTTTGCTGCTTTGCACACACACACTTCTGTTAGGATGGTTTCACTTTATTACTCACATTATTTATTATAATTGTTTACTGAACTAAACTAGAAATTCTCAGAATTCCTAGAAAATATGTCTTAGAAAGAAACTAGCTTTGTTTTCCTGGAAGTGGAGAGTGTGGGAGATCAGACTGGAAGACCTGATTTGTTTAGCTTAGCAAAATGAGTCTGAAAGGGAAATGGTTTTCATTTACAAGTATTTTGTTGGCTGTGTGTATACTGAGGTGCTTCTCAGGCAGCAAGAAGGAAGGATGATGTGAACCAGGGTAGTGATAAGAAACCTTCCTTCAGCTGTTTCTRATAAGGAACTTAATCAGCTACTGCACAAGACTTCATCACCAGGATTGGATTTGCAGACCCAGGACTGTTCTAGTCCTTTGTRCCTTGATTAATCACAAGGGATTCAGGGCTTCTTTCATGCTCAGCAGAAGGGTTTGATGAGGAAGTTGATAAGACAGCTGCACCTTGCCATTTTGAAGTCTTTGAAATAAAAATGCAGCTTAATTGGATAATTTATTCAACATTTGTAGCTCCCTGATTTATGTGGTGTCATCAGTTCTGCGTAAGTCAATTAAAAAGATGGACTTATTTTTCAAGTATACACCTTGAATAAAGTACTCAGTTTTGATTTCAGCTTTTCCAAACTAACATTTAAATGTTTTTTAGGGACTAATTCTAAACTAGTCTAAACTCAGTAAAGCTTGTTTTGGTTGGGTTTTGATTACTTTATTGATTAATAGGTGTACAATGATGCCCATATGCTGGAAAAGATCCTTAAAGAAAAAAGGAAAGAGCTGGGACCCTTGGCTGAAGATGATGATGTTGCATCCCCTAAACTAAAGCTAAGTAAGAAAACCTCGTGCTTTGCTTTTTCCCGTTTTAACACTTACAACACAATGCAGATAAACAGATCTTCTTTTCTGAATAGATGTGTTCTGCACAGTTGTTAACACTGACAAGGAAAGTAGAACTATATTTTCAAAATCTTGACAGCAATGTCATGTCTGTATTATATAACAGAATTAAGTTGTTGCATATAATGTTTTCTAAGAAAAGCAGCTTCAAGTGAAGGAAGAAAACTTGGGAATAGGTAGAATGAGTGAGATTTAGTCATGTAGTGTTATACAAGTGTTGGATGGTGCATTATGTGCTCAGTCAAGTAGAGYGCTTCTCAAACTGAGCAAAGCTCTGTTTCCCTGGTTAAATGTTTGGGATTTACATCGAGTGATAAAAAAAAAAAAGTGAACCTGGTTTGACAAGTTACTGAAACCATGAAAACCATGGAAGTGAAATGTCCCCTGTCTGTTCCTGGAGCTGTTGCCCTTACAAAGCTGCTACTCCTTGAGTCTTATGTCCCCATAATATGTGTTCAGAACTGACCAAACTGAGGATAAATTTGCACAAAAAGGCTTAAAGAAAATAACAGCACACTTTCCTCTTACAAATTAAATGTGCAGCTCTTGGRTAAGGTGCAGGTATAGAGAACTCTCAGGCAGAGTCTGTGCAGTAACAGAGATCCTGAGTTAATCAAAAAGCCAACTTGATAATCCCCTGGGAGGTCTTATTTTACAYTGTACTTGTAATAATCCTTTCTAATTTGGCATAAATGTGTCATAAACAAATCTGATAATATTTTGAATACTTAATTTTAGTGATAATAAAACCCCTGTGATGAGTGGGGTTTTAACAGCTGCAGAGAGAAATTCATGTAGAGCTGTATGACCAAAATTTTGTTAATGCTGTTAGGTAGGAAATGATGTTTTCCATGCTGAAGTCTAAGGAGGCCTTTGCTAGGTGGACCATGGAGCRACATATTCTGCATTTGCCAAGAAGAACACTAAAAAAAAATCATACAATTAYGAAAAATTAAAGMAGCTGCAGCCTGGAATTGGCTCCAYGTTGTGAGTGGTTCTTCCATAAGCGATTCTTCAGTTCGCATTAGAGATGGATGAAGAAATGTGCAACTTCTTGGCTTTGTAATTTCAGCTTCTTTTTCTTTTTGTCATCTTAGGTAGAAAAAGTGGCATTTCTCCTAAAAAATCCAAGTACATGACTCCAATGCAGCAGAAGCTGAAYGAGGTGTACGAGGCGGTGAAGAACTACACGGACAAGCGCGGCCGGCGGCTGAGTGCCATCTTCCTGCGGCTGCCGTCCCGCTCCGAGCTCCCCGACTACTACGTGACCATCAAAAAACCCGTGGACATGGAAAAGATCAGGAGCCACATGATGGCAAATAAATACCAGGATATCGACTCCATGGTGGAGGACTTTGTCATGATGTTCAATAACGCTTGCACGTATAATGARCCGGAATCTTTGATTTATAAAGATGCCTTGGTCCTGCATAAAGTTCTGCTTGAAACTCGGAGAGAAATAGAAGGAGATGAGGATTCTCATGTGCCCAATGTCACTCTGCTAATTCAAGAACTTATCCATAACCTCTTTGTGTCCGTTATGAGCCACCAGGATGATGAGGGCAGATGCTATAGTGACTCCTTAGCTGAGATTCCTGCTGTTGATCCCAACTTCCCAAATAAACCTCCTCTAACTTTTGATATTATCCGAAAAAATGTTGAAAATAATCGCTATAGAAGATTGGACTTGTTCCAGGAGAATATGTTTGAGGTACTGGAGAGGGCACGGAGAATGAACAGGTGAGACCCTTATTTTTCAGATATCCTTTATCTTGATATCCATTTGCATTTAATGTTAGACAAAGGCTGAAGTTTTTTTAAAGTCTTTGCTTTCCTTGATATGCGTGCTTGGAAAGGTAAATCTCAAAAGCTCTATCAGGTCTTCAGTGGAATGTTTGCTTTAAAATAAGTCAGTTTTGTTAATAACACCATTGTGCAAGTTTTCACAAGTTAACAGATTGTAGAGGTACAGTGACAAGTTGCCTTGGTCACAACTAGTTACCTTTGATTTTCCTGGCATTTCAGGACTGGTGTGTACAAAAATACTGGTTTGGGTAAACAATAATGCAAACTGACAGTCGAGTAACAGGTGAAGCATCACTTAATGCTTCATGGCTTCAGGTCAGCCTCTGCTGCTTTCTGTGAGTAAGCATAGGAATCTGCTGGCAGAGGGAAGCTTTTGATTGATCAAAAAGAGTAGTGATTGATAGGCGTGTTGARGTTCCTGTTTGACCCTGCACAAACTGTGTTTTTACCCTGTTGTACATGCTTTTGTACAGGACTGATTCAGAGATCTACGAGGATGCAGTGGAACTTCAGCAGTTCTTTATTAAAATTCGAGATGAACTTTGTAAAAATGGAGAGATTCTGCTGTCCCCCGCTCTCAGCTACACCACCAAGCATCTTCACAATGATGTAGAAAAGGAAAAGAAAGAAAAGCTACCCAAAGAAATAGAAGAGGATAAGCTCAAAAGGGAGGAGGAGAAGAGAGGTAACTGTGATTTTTTATTAATTTTGAATATACTTAATGAAAAATTGTACCCATGGATATGGTGCTGCAGCTTTGCCTGCTAGAATGATCTCAGTAGTCTGCTTGTTCCCCAGTCTTTTATTTTCAAGTTAGGAGAGATTCATTTTATTTTGATCCTTATCAACRAGGGCATAGGGATTTTAAGAAAGAGGTATAGGTAGATATTAAGCCTATGTGAACTCTTTAATCAGAGTACCTTGGAGTACCAATATTATCTCAAGGATATTAGAAAACAACAATTTTTTACTTTAGCTTTSTGCTGATAATAAACTGATCTTTTAGTCATTTTCTTTTTGACAAATACTGATGGTGTTGTCTATGATGATGATGCTTTTAACACTGCCAAAAACCTGGGATTTGAGTAAGCCTTTTGTGTTTGTACTTGGCCACTGGGAGTGTTAAGAGGAATGGGCTTGCACTATTTTGTAGGGCAAGAAGCCTACCCTGAAGGTCCTTTCTTTCCCAGTTCTGGCTGTTCCTGTCCTTGCTMCATTGTGGACCATATCCAGGGAATGAATACAGCTCTGCAATTGCACCTTTGCCCAGATGGGAGCAGAGCTGTTGGCAATTTTGTCCTTGAATTACCTTTCTAACATGGGTGATCTTCCCTCACAGATGTCAGCAGCAGTAAAGTCTGCTCACTCGAGGCTCAGAGTGAGGCACTGACATCAGCAATCTTGGCTAATGTGGAAATGTGACATTACTAACATCTGGTTTTCCCTTCTTGAAATAAGAAGCTGAAAAGAGTGAAGATTCCTCTGGATCAGCTGGGCTGTCAAGTTTGCATCGGACCTACAGCCAGGACTGCAGCTTCAAGAACAGCATGTACCATGTGGGAGATTATGTGTATGTGGAGCCTGCAGAAGCCAACTTGCAGCCTCACATCGTCTGCATTGAGAGGCTGTGGGAAGATTCAGCTGGTAAGGATGYCTTTGCTGCAGGAAAACAGTAGGGTGAAACTTTTTAGTGCTATTTTAAGCTTCCAATTTGATTTTTTTTTCCTGGGTAGATGTTCCTTATGTTATTTGTAGAACTGTGTGGACCAGTGAGTATTTTTCTTGTTTCGGAGTTGCTTTTTTTTTTTGCACATGGTTCATTTCTGCCTACCCTCAAATTGTAAGCCTTGCAGGGATTGGATCTGAGTGGGATGGACTCCTTGTAATTTAGGTGCAGAAGAACCCTGTTTTTCTGTGCTTAGAAGTCTGAATCAAAGTTGGGCACAGGTTTCCTTTGATTTAGAAGAATAGTATATATTTGTAACTTCTTTATAAATCATTGTTATCAATTTGAGTTTGTCACCACATAATTTGTCGCAGCATAAAATGAAAGAAATAGTTCTTTAAAAACTTAAGAGCAGTTACCTAAGATTCTTTAAATATAATCAGGTTAGTTGTATGGACTTTGAAGCCATTTCAAGTCCTGACAGTTAAGATCTATAAATAAGAATGAATTTCTACTTTCTTTTGTTCAGTCAGGTTTTACTGGAGAAGTAACAATTGGCAGGTTGCTTTTAAACAACCTTGTTTCTCTTTCCTGAAAAGTTTAACAAATATTGCTCTGTTTAAAAGCAGATTGCTCTCAGTATAAATGACTACATAGCTATTTTATTAATCAGTCAATCTATAATTGTTCTTACTTGGCTTATGCACTACASAATGTAATTTTACAATTTTTTTTCTTTGTATCTCCCTTCTCTTTTTTTTTTCTTTTTGTTGTTTTCTTTTTTAAAGGAGAGAAATGGCTCTATGGCTGCTGGTTTTATCGACCAAATGAAACGTTTCATCTTGCAACACGAAAATTCCTGGAGAAAGAAGTTTTCAAAAGTGATTATTACAATAAAGTTCCTGTTAGCAAAATTTTAGGCAAATGTGTGGTCATGTTTGTCAAGGTGAGAGGCTATTTGGACTAATTTATAAAGCAAATAATATGTTTTCTGCTATTTTCTTGTAGAGCTGTAGGCAATGTCTCTGACATAGAGACATTCTGTAATAACTAAATAAAATAGGCCTTGCTTCTGTGGGCTGTTTGTATTTTCCTTTGCTTCCTGGCATGTAATTCACCCAGTTCACCCTGTGCTGGTTGCTTTGTGTTTATGATCACCCCAGGYTTGGTGAATATATCCTCTTTCCAAGTCAGAAATCATGTAAAGGTGGTTTCAGGCTGCAGATCTTGTTCTTGTTAATACACTGGTTTGGTAAATGAATAAAACCTAACTCTACTCACATGCCAGCCTATAGTGAATTTAGCTCCTTCTCCCAGGGTGAGATTTCTTGTGGTTTGCTGTTATTCTTCATCCAAGTGAAACTTGGATATCAAATTGGAAGAAAAGAATTCAGCAGAAAGGCTTCTGACAGAAGCATAGAAAAAACTGAAATCATGAAAGGGAGTTCACTGTATGTCTGTGGGGTGTGGGTGTTGCTGAAATATTTAATATTTTTTCTTCAATCCACAGGAATATTTTAAATTGTGTCCTGAAAACTTCAGAGATGAGGATGTGTATGTCTGCGAGTCGCGCTATTCTGCAAAGACGAAGTCCTTTAAGAAGATTAARCTGTGGACTATGCCTGTGAGCTCTGTCAGATTTGTCCCACGAGATGTGCCCCTGCCCGTGGTCAGAGTCGCTTCTGTGTTTGCCAACACAGACAAAGTAGATGAGGAGAAACACAGTGAAACACTGGAGGACAGTAAGGTGGGAGAAAGTATCCTTCATCTTGAAAAGGTATGCAAGGGGAACATGATTATATTTGACAGATAAAGAATGACAAAATATTAGCCCTCATAGCTTGGGTTTCACCACATCCAAACACAACAAAATAAACACAATATTCCTGTTTTGGTATTATAGCCTTTGTAAATAAACATAAACAAAATATAAATAGACATAACAGATAATAATAAACTGTGTAAATATTTGTTACAAGCTTCTTTTTTGTGATCACCTGAAGGGGTTGGTTGGATTTTTTACTTCAGAAAATTACACTTTTACCGTAAAGCTTGCCTTAAGCYTAAGGAACTAGTAGAACTAAAAGTCTAGTTCATGGCAGTGCTGAAATGTTTTATTGTGCAGCATTTCAGTAAAACAGTCAGTAGCTAGGCAGCAGTAACCAATATATGATATTCTGTTGTTTGTGACCTGTTTGTGGTTGATAACTAAGTGCTTGATTGCCAAAATGTTTAAGAATATTTCTGTTTAATACTGAGTAAAATTTATTTTATTACTGAAGTTTATTTATTGTACCTAGAGTAAGAAAATAAATGTAAGTAAATGTATTAAAATAAAATTAATTAGTTTTACCTCAAATAAATTTGGAGCCATTAAAAATAAGCGAATCATGAAACATTATAAATAATTAAAAAAAATTAAAATTCCACTTTGCATTGGGTTCTCTAACAGAACCTGAGAACACAGTACCCAGCACACTCATTGTCAGTTTTTATCAGATACCTAGTGTGTATTCATGTAYTTATTCACATCATGACGAAAGATGAAATTAATTCTTCTGAGAGAGTGAAAACTCTTAGGGTCTTTTCCTTCCCCACCTTGGGAGACAGCCTGTGTTTCATGGGCTTTCTGAAATCCCAGGCTGAAAGATTAAATGAGGAACAATTTGAGTTTTTACTAAAAACTAAGAATTTAAACAGGGAAAATGGTATGAATATGCAAGCAATACATGGAGTGTTCACATTATTGTATGAGAGAGTTGAATAATTATATTTCTGTGTATGTCAGCTTGGCCATTTATTCAGGTCTTTCTTCCTAAGCACATTGCTGTGATTTAAACCAGAAAAGCTGACAAGGCTTGGTTTGGCCAGTTCACTTTGAAGCAGTAGAACAAAAARGGATCTGTAAATTACTATTCTGGCAAAATTAGAGCTTTGTGAAATAGGAAAGCTTGTGACAGGTAGGGAGGGCATTTTKGCTTTGCGATTTTAATTTAGGAACCTTTTGCACATACATCTCTGCTTAGTGCTTCCCCCTACTATTGTTAGCACAAAGGCAGCACAAAACCTTTTACTAGTACCTGGCATCTTTTTATTTCTGTGCTTGGTTTTCYTCCTTCCTCAAGTTTCTAAATGCTGCTTCTTCTGCAGGACAAAGAAGATGTTCCAGTAGAAATGTCCAATGGAGAACCTGGTTGCCATTACTTTGAACAGCTCTGCTACAATGACATGTGGCTGAAGGTTGGGGACTGTGTGTTCATCAAATCACACGGGCTGGTGCGGCCTCGAGTGGGAAGGTAGGGGCAGCTTCTTTATCTGCAGTTTGTGGCTGTAAAAATAACTTGGACAAAGGAGGGGCTGGTTACAAAGAGGTATAAAAGAGGATGGGAAAAATGTGAGTGAAGTGACAYAAGCTCTTGATAGACTGAGGTGGAGGTTTAGCTGCCTAATAAAAACCTGGTACAGTTRTACACTTGGAATAGGCTGTTCTTCTGTACTCATTTTCCACTGATGGTCTTCCTGAATGTCCTGCTGCCTCTTTTGGGAGAAATGGCCTTTCATTTATGTAATTTGGTTTCTTTGCAGAATTGAGAAGATGTGGGTGCGAGATGGAGCTGCATATTTCTTTGGTCCAATCTTTATACATCCTGAGGAAACTGAACATGAGCCAACTAAAATGTTCTACAAGAAAGAGGTGTTTTTGAGTAACTTGGAGGAGACCTGTCCCATGACTTGCATTTTGGGTAAGTGTTAACAGCTTTAAATCCAATTGACATTCTCCTTTTTTTTCTACACAATCTGAAGTGATTGATAGATATGTGCAGGCTTGATTCCAAGTATGTTTTTTTCATATTGAGGGAGGGATAAGAGATTATTCTGTGGATTTCTAATATGCATTCCTACCTGTGGAGACCTGTGGGGAGAATTTTCACTATAAGGAAGCTTTTTTACAATAAGGGAATTACACGTGTGATATGAAAGTGAACAATTTTGCAGCCAGAGAACAGAAAACTCCATTATTCTTGCTTATTAATGTAATTACTCCAGTACATATGACCTGGAAAGTTGAAAGGTGGAACAGAGGTTGAAATTTGATGTGTTGCGGAAGATGATGGCTGTGTAGTTTGTTCTGGAGTTCTGATGCTGTGATAAATACAGTAACTGACAGTGATCATGGGGGTTTGTTATTTTGTGGGTTCTCTAGTTCTTTWAAAAAAATCCAAAAGCTGCATTAAGTTGCTGTAGGTTTCTCATGAGTGGCATTAGTTGATTGGAATGTCAATTGATGTCTTTTCCATAGTTGCGCCAAATACCAGGAATCTTCCAGATTACAAAACAGGCAAAAGAATGGACTTTCCACACTTCTAACAAAAATTCTGCAGGTGTGGCTGCCTTCTTACCCTGCTCTTTCATTTCTGCAGGAAAGTGTGTCGTTCTGTCATTCAAAGACTTCCTCTCCTGCAGACCAACAGAAATCTCCGAAAACGATGTTTTTCTTTGCGAGAGCCGCTACAACGAAAGTGACAAACAGATGAAGAAATTCAAAGGGCTGAAGAGATTTTCACTGTCTGCGAAAGTTGTAGATGATGAAATATATTATTTTAGGTAAAAATAGTGAGGGGAATGAGGGGGTCACCTGAGTGCTCTTCTGGAGTGTGGTGGACTGGCAGCTAAGCCCTCACCCAGCCTCTTGGTCATTACCCCACATTGAAATAGGGAAGAGAATCTGAAGGGGAAAAAGAACAGAGCTCCTGGATCACATTAAAGACAGTTAGAAAAGTGAACCAAAGCTATGAATAAAGCAAAGTAAGGAATTAATTCCCGATTTTCCATTGGCAGGCAGATGTTCGGTTGTTTCCTGGAAAGCCTTGGCACATGTCATGGTTACTTGGAAATGCCATGCCCCTGAATGTGCCCCTGTCTTCCTCCTCCCCCCAGCTTCCACTGCTGAGCACCGTGTTACACAGTTTGGAGTATCCCCTTGGTTAGTTTGGCTTAGCTGTCCTGGTTGTTTCCCCTCCCAAATCCTGCTGGGCACAGAGTGGGGAAAAGGAAGAGTCTTGATGATGTTCCAATGCTGTTCAGCACTAATTACAACATGATGTGTTATCCACACTGCTGTCTCACAGATCCAAAACACGGCACCACTCTGCTGCTGTGCAAGAATTAAACCTATCCCAGCCTGACCCATCCACAGAAGTCCGAGGTGTRATTCAGCTCACCACACTCTTGGGAAGAAGCCCTGATAACATCAGTYTTTTCATGATCTTAATATCAGTAGATTTTTTTTCCTACCCCTGACTTTAGGAAAAATCATTGCTTTATCAGATTAGTAAATTCTGTTGGATATTATGAAAATAGTTAAGTCCTCATTATGGATAATGAAATTTTTTTCAGTTGGTGAACATTCATATTAATAAAGATATTAAGTTCTAACTTACATAAAAAGTGAAATCTAAGGAAGATGTGCCTTCTGTTGCAGAAATTAACTACTTGTATTTAAATCCCCTTCTAACTCATARAAAAATTCTTCTGACAAGTGACTGAAATGCAACACTGGCCACAGACACAAAAGTAGTTCTGTTCAGGGTTCTGAAAGGAAGAGCAGGCATTTCTCAAGTCACCATTGTTTCCATATTGTTCAATCATAAATGAAGAAAAGTTCATTTTCAAAAATAAGTTCTTATTCATAAGTAAAGTATGAGTGTGTTCTCAGCAAGTTTTTATCTTTCTCTTCCACCTTCAAGAAAGCCCATAGTTCCTCAGAAGGAGCCATCTCCTCTACTGGAAAAGAAGATTCAGCAGCTGGAAGCAAAATTTGCTGAGTTGGAAGGAGGTGATGAGGACATGGAAGAGATGGGAGAAGAGGAAGGTGATATGAGTGAAACACCTTCCATGCCTCAGCTTCAGGCCCCCTTAGCCAGTGATTTGGATATAATGCCTTATACTCCACCACAGGTAAGAATTTTCCTTCAGGAACCCTTAAACTTTTATATTCCACATTCTTTTCCCAATCCAAATGAAGAAAGAAACAGTAACATTTTATCATATACACACRAAGGATTTATACTTCAGTTTACAAGTGTTTGGAATGAATGACACAAGTTTTGGCATATCCAGTATGATRTCTGGGTGATAACATTTAATTTCATTAGAATATTTAAAAATACATCACTCAGCTGGGGAAAACCCAGTTTACRTTTTCTTATATGATAATGTTATTTCTAATTAGTAGGTTTTCTGTGACACTTGTTCAGAAGTATCAGATCTATGAATATATTTTTGTTTCCTTTTTTGCCTCCACCAGGTATTTGGAAACAATGACACTTTTCAAGATGTGACCAATTTGTAATGTTTGGGGTATGAGAAAGGCCTTTTGAGGGTTTTGATATGATGATCCATTTATGGGTCCTATTGGTCAGATTATGGATRAATTACAGTCTCCTGTGACAAACACAGGTGGAAGGGCCTTCAAAAAAGGGGTTCCAGCTCAGTATATGGGGTAGTATCTCAGTGTATGTCAGAACAGAATAATTTTTTGGTGGCTGGAAACATAAAGTAGCTTTCACCAGGAGTGTCCATAGTAGGAAAAGCAAAGGAGTGGAATTTTTGTTACTCATCAWTATAAGAACATGATGTGAAACTGCTGTGCAGGTAAACAGTGATCAGCAAAACTGGGCTTTGGTTTTTCAGGAAGAAATGGCTAATTATGTAATGAGAAGAACACTGGAGAGAAAGGATGGTCTGGCAGGTAAAATAACATTTAGAAAACAGGGAAAGTAGGGATTGCAGAGGCCGAGGAGGAAGTGGGGGAGCATTTTCCTAAAACGTGCAGTGGCAAATGAAATATTTTACTCAACTTGTGTTGGCAACATCTCTCAACAGCTCAGTGAATGAAATCTGTGACATAACACAATTCCTTTTGCTCTCTGCTGGCCTTCTCTTTTGTACTCTTGTGGTCATAACTGCTTTCTCTCACAGTCCACTCCCAAGTCTGTTAAGGGCAGCACCAAGAAGGAGGGATCAAAAAGGAAGATCAACATGAGTGGGTACATCTTGTTTAGCAGTGAGATGAGAGCTGTGATTAAAGCTCAGCACCCAGACTACTCCTTTGGAGAGCTCAGCAGACTTGTAGGAACTGAATGGAGAAACTTGGAAGCAACAAAGAAAGCAGAATATGAAGGTAAATAAAAACTGAGCTGCTAAACTCTTTTCTGCCTTTTTTTCATTCTCAACACTTTCTGTTGTTCAGATGACAGGTTTAATAAAAGAAAATGTTTATGTTTGTGTTCTGGATGAGCCTTAAAGAGAAGTTCATATTGAGAGATGACAGAAGAGGAGCAAAGAGCATGTTTCAGTTATGTAGAGCACAACTGATAATTTAAATGTCTTTGCCACAAATAACTAAATTAACAAAGACAAAAAAAAATAGAAGCAAAGGGGCATGAAACCCCTGAGCTTAGAAGTAGGTTGGAAAAATACTTTGTGAATATTKCCTTAAAGAAGGACTGAGGGGAATTTTGGACAAGAAGCTCTTGAGAGCTGTAGCAGCAGGTAAGAAAGATTTGCAGGGGAGTGGGGAGAAGTTCATTATTAACAGTACGAGTCCTAAGAGGCTTTGTATTTTACTGTAAATACAACCTATTGTTTAGTCACARTATTAATGAACTCTTGTAACTGATTTTGTCAAGAGGTTTCATATCCTGAAGTATGCCAGGAATATTTCATAATCATGAGATACTTTCGACCTATCTTTTTGTCCCTCTCCTCCCTTCTTTTCCTCAATTCCCTCCCTCCTTTCCTTTCTTTCCCTCCCTCCTTTCCTTCCATTCCTTCCCTCCCTTCTAATAAATAGTCATTGTGTTTTAACTTTTATTTGATTAAAGTAAAATACAGCTGATCTTTAACAGCCAGCCCTGACCCAGGCCAGACGCATTGGCTTAACATCCATGTTATTTCTCTARTTCATAGCATGTCAGCACTATTAACTACTGTATTGATGCAATTTTATGGAAAGAAAATGCTCCTTTGGATAGGAACATTTCAACATCCTGGAAGGTTATGGCCCAATTAAGTTATAACTTTGAAAATGATAATTGATAGGTTTTCTGCACATTCATAACTTAAAGGCAGCTSTGATCTTGAGGCTGGAAGCTTGCATGCTGTCACTGTCCACTCTCAGCCAGCTGAGTCCTTTCTGAATTTTCRGCAGCACCTCTTTGCAGTTCTGGAGGGTAATAGAGCACCCTGTKTTATGTGCAAGTTTGCTTTGCTAGTGCTGCCAAGGGAAATGGTAACGCTCTTTCTTTGTTAGAGTATTGTGGCCTTCCTTTATTCTGTAGTTTCCTTTTATGCCCTTCTAGGTGCATGTGTTGTCCTTTTATTGGCAGATCCCTCCTTTCAGTCTAATCCCTCAGCAGGAGGGTGGCTGGCATGTCACTGCTTCCTTGCTTAGAGCAGCTTCAAGTCCTGCACTTCTGCAGGAAGGCTGTGTTTGTCCACCGTGTTAATGATTGTCTGTGTGCTTCCATTTTAATCTTCCTTCTCAATTAAAATTTTCCGAAGCTTTTGGGGTTTGAGCTGCAGTTTCCCTGGCTTGGTGTCTGCCCTGAACTAGACTTAACTTTTGCTTGGTTTTGAGGGGGTTTGAATGGGGTAACAAAGTATCCAAACGGGGTTTGCTTACCATGTGTGAAAGGAGAGAAACTATTCCTTCCACTGTGAGGAGTCAAAATTCATGTTTCCTGATGTGGGTGTGCASCAGGGAGCAGGGAGTGGGCATGGTTGAACACCTCAGTGAAAGGAGGCCCTTCCATTTTCTGGGGAAAAGTAGTTTGCATTTTAGAAGCATTTTGACCCACTGAAAATTATGTTTGGTTCATGTGCAGGGTATTAGTTGGTTTTTTAGCAATAGCTGAGTAAAGCAGAGGCTGTGTTGGAAGTGCCTGCATGGCTAAATGAAGTAAAATAAAASAATGAGTGGGGTTGAGGGAAAGGCCTGTTTCCAGGAAGAACTCTGTTCAAAGTAGAAGGTCTCTTTCCTGTCTCTTGAGCTGTGTTGGAAATGTTTGAATGATCTCAAGTCCTGGCCTATGTGATTTGGGTTTGGTATTGAGTATTAGGCTGAACTTTCAGATCCCTCCTCCAATTTCCTTTGGCCATATTACTCCATCTGTTACTTCCATGGCAGTCAGGGCATGGATAGGGGCTAGGTAAAACATAACTACTGTCCTACATCAGGTCCTTCTCCAAACGTCAGCACTCTGAAGTCTGATAAAGCTGAACACTTAACAGTAATTTCTCATTCATCAGAGTGTCTCTTTTGCTTTTGTCTCRCCTTTTTTTTTATTTTAGCTGGCCAGAAGTAGGTGAGAGCCAGAGCAACTGCTTCATCTTTTCCCCAAGTGTTTGCTGTACTCTGGAGAGGATTATCTCATTTTTCCACTTCAGGATCTATCTTCAAATATTTTGTGTGTTTTGTGCTCAACTGCATCTAAGTTACCTGTATTAAATGTAGGCATTTCTCTGCGTCGTCATCGCTCCCTGAAATGACAGAARTGGGAAGAAGGAAGGAAATGCCTTTGGAAATGAAACTGGTCTTTGAGTGTATGGAAGGAGTGCTAGAAGCTGCACATACAGGTTCTAGTGGAGTCAGAAGCGTGGTAGATGTTCRAAGTCATGTACTAGAGGAAGCAAATAGCACTGGCAGGATGTATAACTTAATCTCCTTGATGAACTTCTTCTTAGCCTTCATGGGACAGAGGACCTTGATTGCTGGTTTAGTGGCAGTTTCCATCTTTCACCAACTGCAAGAAACTCATAGCCCTGCATTCACTGGTGTTAAAAATGGCTGGAGATGTATCCTGTGTCCATTTATTCTTCCTTGTTCCTCATTGTGCCTGTCAGACACAATGTTCAGAGTAAACAAAGCAGGAACTTGCATGCCCCCAAATCACCTGGAGTGGGCATTCAGTATATCTCTTTTTTTGTTTGCTTGGGTTTTGGTTTTTTTTTTCTTTCTTCTTCCCATGACCCTTTGCCCTTCCCTTAATATAAAATTGTCCTCTGGTCAGATTACCCTGCAGTAGATCTTTTGTTCTTGCAGTCACAGTGAGAGACTTGATTGAGATAATGACCAGAGTCATCGTACAAAGGACACACATGACCTCCAGTGAGCAGCACAATGTGAGTTAGACATCTTCAGAAAAAAAAACCTCATAGGGGACCAAATGGGGAAATGACAGAGGCAGAGAAAAGTATTTTTGGTTTATCAAACTGCTGCTTGTTATGTTCCAAAAGCTAAGGACCAATCTACACTAGGGAAACTTTACAAATGCTCCCCGATTTTGCCACCACTTTTCAGCTGCATCAGTAGTRAAATATATGGGGAGCCCACAAATAAGTGTGCCATCAGCTGGCACTGCTGTCTGCTCTTCACATCATTCTGTAAGGCACACCTGCCAGATGTGGGGCTTCAATTCCCACAGCAGCTGGTGGAGGATCTGCCCAAGAGCTGCTGGCCTTGGCTGCAGCTGGTTTGGCTGAGCCCGTGGTGTCAAAACAGGGAATGTTTTGCCATGTCCTAGTGCGGACCGAGCCTAGTGCTGGACTGCTGCTTCATGTTGGTAACACTGGTRTTATTATCAATCAAATTTGTTCTTTAACTTTTTTTAAATCTTTATTTTATTATTTATTTTAATTTTATTTTTTTTTAGAAAGAGATAAAACTTTGTGGAATATTTTTCATGAAAGGTTTTCTAAAAGTCTTAGCTGCAGCTAATCAAATCATTTGCTGTATAAAAAAGATTCATCTGTTCTACTTTATATTTGACTAAACTATGCCAGTGTCTGACTAGTCCTTTTTAATGAACAGATAATATTTTGAAATTCTGGGTTACAAAACAGAACTGAAAATCTAAAATACTTTTACAGAGCGGGCAGCTAAAGTTGCTGAGCAGCAGGAGAGAGAGCGAGCAGCACAGCAGCAGAATTCCTCCCCCCGGGCAGGCACTCCTGTCGGGGCTCTTATGGGGGTGGTGCCGCCACCAACACCAATGGGAATGCTCAATCAGCAGTTGACACCCGTTGCAGGTAAAACGTAGGAGCTATGACCATTTTTTCCTCATCCACTTTATCAACCCCTTCATAACTCTGAACACACTCTTGGGTGACATTGGAAGCGAAAGCTCAAACTCTTCAGTCTTCCTTCATGATGAACATACCTAGTGCAGCAGTGGCCTGGTGTCAGCATTACTTGCTCCAGTGGAGAGTAGCCTGTGGCAAGTGCAGGGAGGCAGGGTCCTCGTGCAGTGCTCCTGTTCTGTTGGTGTGCAGTTGTTTTGGTTCACTCTGCCTYGCAGAGTTCACCTTTAGCCCTGCTGGGGCAGGAGAGCACCAGTGAAGGAGTCTTCTAGTGCATGCAGTGTCTGTGGCAGTGCTAAAGCAGGAGGGAGATTGCTGGGGCTTTTATTGTCAGGGAGGTGAGAGGCCAACGAAGTCGAACCCAGATTTTAAATCCAAGCAAAAGCTTTGTAGAATTGCCTCTTGGGCACTGGTAAGCAGAGCAGACCAGGATCTAGAGCAATTGCAGAAACAAAACCAAAATGACAACATTGCTGGTTTTATCAGGTTATTTTTCAGAATAGAACTGAGCTTGGAGAACTTCCACGAGGTCCCTGTTGCTGGGTGTTGAGCTCGTTACCAGTTGTAATCCGGCTTGATTTCATAGGGAGTATGCTCGGAGTAAGTATTTTCAGGATCAGATCTGAAGACAATGTAGTTCCCTGAAGATTCTTGTATGGGAATCAGCCGTACATGAGTGAGAAAATTAATTAGGTGTGACCTGATAAGTTGTTTTCCTTCACCAGTTTCCGTTTAAAATAAGAATTAAATGGCTTCAGTCAAGGTCAAAATAGTGCCGTGTAGATAAAAATGAGTATTTGGAGGGTTTTTGATTTGAGTTTTGGGGTCTTTTTAACTTTCCCTTAAGACATTCCAATTATTCCATTTATTCTTTTGTCATTTTTCTTTTTCTTTCTCATCTCGCAGGCTGTGGCCTTATTTCGAGCTGACAGCCTGAAGCGTTTTTCATCACGGTCCCTAAATCCCTTTTCAGTAAATAGGCTGCATGGATGTTTAACTGAAGGCACATTCCTTAGTTGGTTCATGATCTCCAGGTTACAAAACATTTGTTTACACTGACTTGCATTTTTCTTTTGGCTTTTTTTCACTCTGCTCATGGTAATTTCCCTCTGAACTGTTTGCAGTTGGTGTATGTTTGTGTGTGTGTATGTACACTTATCTGTGCGTATATTAAGAAAAAGGAGGGAAAAAATGAGTTCCCCAGTGCTGATCYCTTTTGTGAACAATTCTCTTCATCTAGGATATGTAGAAGTATCATCCTCTTGTGGTTGTGTTTTCTTGGTTTGGTTCTTGGGCTTTTTGGCACTGAGTCACTTTTTACAATTTTTGGAGGCAGGTGTTGATGGGCAGTAATACTTGCTATTAACACTTGCTTAAAATTTTCCAAAAAATGTGCATCCTACAAACTACACATTCTACTTTATTTCCTGTGACAGTAAACCTCTATTTCAGACCATTGTCTTATTCAAGCAGTTCAATGCTCCATGCTCTTCACTTAGGCATGGGAAAATACTCCCTTAAAGTAGAGGATTGAGCAGATCCTTTTAAGCTTTTTCTGGTTTTGTGGCCCACTTGAAAAACACAGTCTTTCATCTTTTGATTTTTCACAAGTCTTACTTGGAAGTATCTTGTTCTGCTTGGGCCTCTTATGCATCCTCCATCCTTGGATTACTTTTCTCTGGTTCAGAGAGCTTTTCCATCATAGAACTTCTTCATGGCCCACGGGTTCAGGAAATCTGGAAGCCTTCTGAGATGTTTCTCTTAGTGTGCAGCACTTTAGTGTCTTCTCCATTTAGGTCCTGCAAAGGTTTACTTAACCTTACATTGTTAAAGTAAAAAACAGGAGAACAAATAGGTTCAAAGACACCCTAAATCACAGTTGTGAGAGCTGGAAATAGTTTGCCCTTGTTTACTRATTTAAAATAAAAGTTTGCAATTCATACATGGGATAAGAAAGTAGCTCTTATACAGAAGGAGCAAGGAAAACTGATTTCTCATGGAGATTTGATGGCGCCTTTATTAGCCCAGCCAGCTGTTGAGTATTTTAATTGGAAATGTAGAAATAAGTTTTCATGATTGATAAATATGGGTCTAACTCCTTGGAGGGTTTTTTGTTTGTTTGTTTTAAAGCTTCAGAAGTGCCTGTAACTGCACTGAAGATGTGTCAGCAGCTTGGGGTGCACTTGAATTATCAGGCAGTAGCTACAGTGAGAAAGCCTTTGTGCCAGGGAGACTTTTGTGGTTTTTCTTCTTTTATTTTTTCCTTTGATAATATGGATTTCAGTGTAATAAAGAKGTACAGATAAGGTTCCAGGTATTTGAAGTAGGTATCTAAGGCATATTTAACCTGTCAGTCTAGGTAGTCTAGGTACCCTGTGGAAAATGAAGGCTCGAGGGAGATTAGTTCTTTATTTTCTTGGTGTTTTCTCCACATGAAGCTTTTGGGATTGGAGGTTTGTCACCTTTGTAACTTCCCGAGGAAGTGACAGATTTAGCTTGTATTTTGGAGCTGCTTCTCCTGTTCAGACCCTGAGCTTGCAACAGCTTTGTTCTCAGTCAGAAGCGGTGAGAGTTCTTGGCCAGTCTCATTCCAGAAATCCCTGTTTTGAGAGTTCCTTTTAAGAATTACAGGGAGTGTGGCAAAGACTTGGTGGTTTCTTGGAACAGACTATAGAAGCCCCAGCAAATTTGCATTTCTAACTTACCTCAACTCTCTAGACCTGCTTCTGTCCTCTGTCATCTTTTCATTGTCTTTCCAACCCTTTTCCTTGCTTACCTGGCAGTGCATCCATTTAAATTAAACATTCCAGGGCCTAACAAGCATAGTGCAGTTATATTGTGTAGGTATAGGTTCACTACATGGGTAGTAGCAAATCTGAGCCAAAGCCTGAAAAAACCTCAATTTTCTTCCCTCACGTGCAGAAAACTAAATTTTCGAACAGCAGCACAATACAATGTCACTGATTTTCCTATAAAAACACCTTGAAGACATGGACAGTRAAATTCTGTGAGGGACTGCAGATGCTCTTTTCAAGTCTATACTCAAGCCAAATGCCATGAGTGTAAATTACTGCAGCCCAGCAGAGCCAAGTGTAAAATTTGTGTTACTGCCTTAGTTCATACTGGAGATGGTTTAATAAAAATCACTCATCACTGCCATTAGTTTCAAGTATGTGAATGTTGTAGGACTTCTGTGCATCAATTTTGCATGTGTACTGCAGGAAAATGTCTGGGGTTTTGTTTTTGTGGCCTCTGAGCTAGCCCACAGAGCAGGGCTGTCCATGGAGCTGGCAAGTTAATGTTGTGTTTGTAATCTGTATGCAGATGGCAGAGCTTTAAGCTATATTAAAACTGCTTGCATTAGTAACATTTAATTGTGGCTGAATTTATTCCTCGTGTTAACATATCTGAGTATTCAACATTTTTTGCCCCATGAGAAATATACAAATACACTAAATACTAATTCATCAAAAGTATAGTGTTTCATATCTACAGCTTTTTTTTTTTATTTTTAGTTTTGTTATTTTTTTTTGCAAGATACTAATTGTAGTACTGTCTTGCTGTACTAAAGGTGCTTTTGTGTGTGTGTGTGTGTGTGGATAGTGCATGTCTGTGCATACTGTGTAGACCATATTGCATGTTATTGATGCATGTTTGAAATTTGTTGTGTCCTTCAAGGCATGATAAGTGGCTATCCACCGGTGCTGCCACCTTTGCAGGGCCCAGTTGATGGCATTGTTAGCATGGGCAGCATGCAGCCACTTCACCCAGGGGTGCCCCCACCCCACCAACTCCCGCCAGGTATGCCAGGCATCCCAGGCATCCCACCACCCGGTAAGAACCTCATCCTCATTCCCTCTTTATTTCATTGTCATGTWCTTGGTTTAACCAGTTGTTCCAGGAGTTCTCTGCAGCTTGTTCTGGTCGTGGTTTGGAGCACGGTGGGATGGCTGAGCTGCAGCGCTGCTGAATACCAGGGGTGTGCAAAATGCTGACATGACAGCACATCCAATAAACCCTCAGGGAAAGGCTACTGGAGAAATGTGGTGCTGCTCCAGCAGGAGTTTTGTTCCAACCAGAAAAACTTTGATGATTATGCTTGAGTTTATCAGAAGTGTGAAAAGCTGAAATCAGGCTGTTCATATATTTATGTCATTTGAACAGCATCTSTACACTCATCCTTTTCTTAATTTGAAGTGGGGTAATAAATGAAATTTCTTAGTGTCATTCCTTACCAAAGTCTTTTTCAGTGTGTTAATGCCAGAATGCACTGAAATGAGCCTGGTCCTGTAAGACTCCTTGCCACTGGGCCACTGATGTGTTATTGTAAAACAGYGTTCAGATTAAAACTCGCTGATAGAACAGTGACTGGAAACATGTAGGGACAAGGTGMATTCAGTATTCTGTGTGGCCAAGTTTTGAACTGATTTTTGAGAGCATTTGTAGTACATTTGCTGTATTTTTGCTACACTTTTGATGAAAAGTGTGGCTGCATGAAAGAARTGTTTTGCCAGTGTTAATGCCATTAATGTGTTCCCATTGAGGGGAAAAACATTCATCTGCTCTCTGATCCTGTTTTCTGCAGATTCATTTTTTGCCTCTGATAACTCACATGCCTTGTGTAAAAGATGTGCATCCCTACRTTCAGCAGTTAAACAAGCTGTGGACAAAATGGTCTCATTTGCCTCCCCCTGCCCCTTTGCAACTGTGTTTATCAGAGCTCTGWTAATAATTTTATCTGTATGCAAATTATTTGAGTTGGGGAGTTTTTGTTTGCTTGGTGTTGGTTAAATCCTTTAGTGTTCCACTGCAGTTTGGCTGGAGTGCCCCATTCCCTGTGCTGTCACTGGAGGGAGCAGGACAGCAGCTGTGCAGTGACACTTGGCACACATCAGCCAAACGGGTGGGAGGTGAATCCAGGATGGTKCATCCCTTTGAAGGGCWTTTCCCACTGCCCTGGGCTGGATGYAGAGTGTTTAAAACTGACAGCATGTGGATTAGCAAAGAAACAGTGCCTGGGAATGGAGGACCACACGTGAGGTGGTGCTGGACTGGGCACAGCAGGCTAAGGGTGAAGCTGTGCTCTGATGCTGGCAAGGGGAGGGTGCCCTCCTCCAGACCCCTTCCCTCTGGACTGAAAATAATTCCACAATTTGTCTTTCCAATGTTTTTTTCCCAGCTTCTGACATGCAGTTGGTACAGATGCATTTAAAATGGGAGCTCTGATCAAATGGAAAGAGCATTTGAAATATACTTTAGTGTGTGAAAGCCGATGGCACGTTCTTTGATCACTGATACAGAAATCATGCATTTAATTCATGTAAATTAAACCCTCAGGAAAAGCATACTTAGTCTGCAGCTTTTGCAATGAATGAACAYGAGAAGTGGCACAAACAGAAAGAAAAGCAGCAGCACACAGAACTTTTGTTCTTTTTCAGACCAAAACATCTGTATGTAAAATATCATGGGACTACATGACTCTCATTTAGATCTGTGTATTTTTGTATGTTAGACCAACGCAGTTGTGCTGCACTTTGTGCACTAGAGTCTCAATATGCTTTAGAAAAGCAGCTTTAATTTTTTTTTTATTTTTTGAATATTGATTTCCAATATTCATCCTTCTGTAGATAAGACTATTGRAACTTAACCTGCAAGTTGCAATTTATGTTAGTGAGATCTAACAGAATTTGTGCAGRGGCTTGAGTTTCATCCTGCTTTGGACGTATTTTACAAAACTGAACACAAGGAAATGTTAAATGTTGCTAAAGCAGATCAGCATTTCCTTTCTTAAAGGACTAGAGGAAGATTCTG
Source organism: Malurus melanocephalus (assembly GCF_030028575.1). NCBI lineage: Eukaryota > Metazoa > Chordata > Aves > Passeriformes > Maluridae > Malurus > Malurus melanocephalus. Next base: position 1,087,992 of record NW_026623465.1, on the reverse strand, counting down.
TCAATCCAAAGGTGTATGTTATAAATGAAAAAATGTAGTCAGGCAATCACTAAGTAATGTGAAAAAAAACCCTGAAAAGCAAAAACTATTTACCTTTTATTTCTCTAATTAAAATAAAACAACAGGCCACTTATCAGTGTTTGGTAGTTGTCATGTTGGCTTTTTTTTCATTCAGAAAATTGTGAATTTTTTACTGGGGGCAAGGGGATATTTGAATGTTGTACATGTGCTAAAAATAACTGTGAGCAGTGATATCGAAGTATAAATTCTTACTATAGAAGACCAAAGAGGTATTTGTCACTGCTCTGAAGTAAGACTAATTATTTTATATTTTGGAATATAGGTGTTATAGGCCAAAATGTGTCCCCCATGGTAGGCACTCCAGCACCAGGAGCAAGTCCCTTTGGACAGCAGGTGAGTCATTTTTGCTTTATTTATGAGGCTCTAAGGCTCATTTAAGCAACATCCCAGCTCAGACATRTAGGGATGCACACAGACTTTCCCAGGGAGAGCAGAAATGAAATGTGCTCTGRTGTGTTTAGAAACAGTGAATACCTCACACTTGGAGATGCCTGTATGTCTGTAATTAATGGTTGTGGTGTTGTTACACTCATGAGGTTTGTCCAGTGAGTTAACTTAGTATAAACAGGGCAATATTTTGTCTTAATTGTCTACTGTGAAACTGCTGATAATTTAGGTTTTGCATGCTTTGGTGGCACACAGAGGATGCTGCCCGCTTTATCAGCTGTTGATGAGTGGTAAAAACTATTCGTATTTTACAAACTGATGAAGCAGATGTTCATTGGCAGTCCAGAATTTGTGAGTTTGGGTGACTGTGATGATGAGATATTCCTTGTCAGTGATTAATGCAGATCAACTGTTCAGAACATTTYCAACTTTATTGAGTGAATTTTTTCATCATAAAGAGAAATGTGATTTTAGCTTGAGGGTGTCAGGGAAAGGAGGGAGAGTGGCTATGCACAGACAGGCAGTGATAGCATGAGGGGAAATGGTTTTAAACTAAAAGAGGAGAGTTTTAGATTAGATGCTGGGAAGAAATTATTCAGAARCACTGGCACAGGTTGCCCAGAGAAATTGTGGCTGCTCCATCCCTGGAAGTGTCCAAGGCCAGGCTGGATGGGGCTTGGAGCAACCCGGGATAGTGGAAGGTGTCCCTGCCCATGGCAGGGGATTGGAACGAGATGGTCTCTAAGGCCTCTTCCAACCCAAGCCATTCTGTGACTCTGTGAGAACCAGAAGTGGTAAAGTGTTGATGTCATGACATTGAGTTATTCCAGACCATGGGATGTCTGTGCTAAGAGTTCTCAGTTCTGCTGGTTAAYCGCAGTGGTAGGAATTCTGCGTGACTGGGAATTTTCCTGCCTGAGAGGAAAGGAAATCTCTCCTTTTCTTGAGAGATTCTGTGGAAATATCCCAGTTGTCCAATGATCTGTGTTAATTTGGATTAGGTGTTTTAAATTCTGCACTTACAGACCACAGTATTTCAGATCAAATTGGAGAAAGCATGAAATAAAGAGGAGATAAAAGGTGTAATTATGGTTAGTAGGAGAAAAGAGATATGGTGATGATAACCAGAGTATATTTACAGAAATATGAAAAATATCTGTTGAGTCTGAATATGGTTGGTTTGCACTTTCTTTCTCTGTGCCAAAGTGGGTGTCTGGCCAAAGTGGGTGTCTCCAGGGAAATTTTCTTAGGCCTTTGCACATAACCTCATTTGAAAGCTGTGCTGTATGTGGGTGTTCTCTGCAGTTGCCCCAGTGTGACCAGTCCCTGGCTTTGCCATTGCAGATAGGAATCCTGGGCCCGCCGGGCCAGCAGGCGCCCCCTCCGTACCCCGGGCAGAGCCCCGTCAGCCAGCCCGTCATGCAGCAGCCCAGCACCCCCATGTTCGTCTCCCCTCCACCAAAGACACAGAGGCTCCTTCATTCTGAAGCCTACCTGAAATACATTGAGGGGCTCAGTGCTGAGTCCAACAGCATCAGCAAGTGGGACCAGACCCTTGCAGGTAAGGCTTTGGGTTCCTTSTAACCATTATTTTTGCTTTCATAGAAAACATGAAATAATTCTGCTGTTTAATTAATAAAATATATGCATGCAATTAATTCTTAAAGATAAATCAACAGACTGAGAATATGTATGTTATCCACAGGCTGATTACACCAATGTTGCATAAACCTAAGAATCAGTGGTATGGGCTTAAATACTAAGAGCAGTAGTAGAGTACCTCATACTGCAGAGTTACATTTGCCTTTTCCTAGAAAAAGCCAGTAGATAATGGGAGCATTTTTTGGATTTTGCAGCACGAAGACGAGATGTGCACTTGTCCAAGGAGCAGGAGAGCCGCCTGCCCTCGCACTGGTTGAAAAGCAAAGGGGCTCACACCACGATGGCCGATGCGCTGTGGCGCCTGCGGGATCTGATGCTGCGGGACACGCTGAACATCCGCCAGGCCTACAACCTGGAGAACGTGTAGGAACAGCAACCCTCCTGCTTCAGGAGCTTGTGGGACAATAGCTGGTTTAGTTACTGGGTGGGAAGAGATAACCAACAATAATTTGTATTGCATTTTACTGTACATTGCAAGACCATTTTTATATAAGGACACTTTTAATAAGCATATTTCACTTTTTGTTATATTAAGTTGACTTTATCAAATACACAGATTTTTTGCATATGTTTCCTTTGTTTGAAAGGCGATTTCATAATTGGTTAAGTGTAGTCAAGGATTCATCTTTCTTATACTTTATTGCTGAGAATCTGATGCCATTGTTTTTATATAAAAAAAAAAAAAGGAAAACAAAGTATTTACAGATTGATACAGTGGAATGTGAATTAGTCATAGTTTACATCCTATAAGAATGTGTGTACCTGTGCTTGTGTGTGCTGGCCACTTCAGGAAGAACTCTTGCTCGGATGTGAACAGAGAGGATCTCTTAAAAGAAGCTGAAGGTGAGAATTGCTTTGCCACTAAGGGAAATTGGCATTCCAAGTCAACACTGAAGCRGCTGAGTGGGCCACAGCAGCCCTGGAAGTGCTGGTGTGGATGGGACAAGGATGTCTTGACTGCTCATGTTGTCCAGTCCTGTCCAKTTATTTAACTGCGTAGCCAAGGCCATTGTGACCCTAAATCAGTARCATGGTTGCTGTGCTGGCAGGCCCTTGGAGGGAAAGTGTTTCATCTGCCATGACCTGTGCTGGGGGTTCTGYGATGTCCCCAACACCCAGCAGTGGGACAGGGCAGCTCCTTCCTTAAGAGATTCTGTCTGTGCTGGGGGAGGCTCGCAGAACTTGGAACCAGCCCAGGTCTTGGAAGGTAAGTTAGGGGAGAAAARTAGAGTTGTTTTGTTAGTGGAGTCATGTGATGTTTTTTTAATGCACACATACTCTGTTCATTATTGGGCATTGTAAGACATTTTTGTATGCTTTCTTTATGTGTATTCATTAACCTTAGTGAAAGTTTTGCAATGCAAATTTGAATGAAATTTGATACTTAAATTAACTTGAAGGTAAATTACTACCATATGGTATGGTATGTGTAAGGTCAGCATACCCAGTACATTGGAGAAATAGAGTCCTTGAATTGCAGCCTTCAAAGGGTTTGGKTTTTTTTTTTCTTTTTTTAAAATCTAAGTAAAGTAGGTATCAACTCTTCTTGCCAAATTTCAAGGTTGTGGCTGCCTTCTGCTAAAGACTTACCTGTCCTCATAACTAACCAACTTTTTGGTCTACAAAGTTACTTGTTTAAAGGTAAATACTTTCCTTTGTTTATTTTTGGAACAAGAATTAATACTTTCGGATTACTTTAAGTAACTGGGAAACCTCTATGAATTTGAAAAAAAGTCAGCAGGAACGTGGGCACTGCAACTCAGCCCAAATGAACTGATTTACTAATACGCTTCATTTATGCTAGAGATGTTCATCATGTGGAAATGAGTTTTAAAGTCTGTTAGTACAGAACATTTTCATTTCAGTATATTGGCAGAAGGTTAAATTAAATATTTTCCTTCAAGTATCTTGGGGTTTGTTTTGSTGATGTAATTAATACTCATGAGGGAAGTGACACTTGCAAGTATAAACTGTGATTTAATTTTACTAGCCAATTCCTCTCCCTCTCCTATTGCAATCCTCCAGTCACTGCACAGAATACCCCAGGTAATTACCAATAGGCACTTAGTTTRGGTCAGATGTGCAATGGCTGTGAAGGAAATGGAGCAAAACAACATAGAGGGAAATGACAGTTTTGAACTCTACAAGTAGCACACCCACGGTACAGAAATTCTTTACTGGCCTTTGTAAATGACTGATTTTATTTAATGAAGTAGTAATTGARTAGTCTTAGACCACCCCTATAAAATATAAGTTACCATAGGTTTTGCAGTTTTTAGCCACAAAGATGGGACGTTGAAGTGAATCAGGCAGCAAAATCCTAGTTTTTGAGCATTTGGAACTATCATGGATTGTACTGATACACCACCAGATTCTTCTACTTCTCAGCATTAACAAAAACTACACCAAAGAACCTGGGATGAATTTTAATTAAATTATTGTTTTATTTATTTTCTTTTGAGGACTGGATGGGACTCCCTTTGGAGCCTGTATAACTCAAATGTTTAATTTATCTGAAGGTCAGTGATGAACAGATGTGCAGCACTGGCTCTCTCCTGCCAAGCAGCTGAATCCCTCCTTTTGCTGCTCTTTCTGGCCCAGGAGCAAGAGATTGGAAGTGCAAACAAAACCTGGCTCCTCCCTCAAGGCAGTGCAGAGCACTACCACTARGCCACTGGGCTGGCCCTGATCAATTATTTTAAGCCTTATTTATTTCAAAATTGTTTCTCTCTATACTGGAGGCATTTCAGTCCATTGCAGTGAAATTTAGGATATAATGGCTACAGTCTAGAAATCAAAACCAGCAAAAGAAACTTTTCTCTCTCTGGTTAAAAAAAAAAAAAAAAAAAAAAAAAAAAAAAGACATGTCTGTCTGTCTCTTTTTCTCTCTTTGTGGGTGTTTGAACCCCTCATCTGTTTTTCACTGCCGTTCATTGTACTGGCGTAAACAAAACTTCCATATTAAAATAAAAGGATGTGTGGGCAATGGTTGGCTTCTGTGAGAGTGGAAAATAGATAAAACTAGGACAGGTATTTTCATAAACCAGTTGGAGACAACTAATAACTATTTGTTCTCTTCTTCAGTCCTTCCATGAGAAAATTTACTGTTTGTGTAAAAATTCAAAACGTTGATGTTGGTGACTTTTTTTCAGCATATGTTTTTGTACCTGGTTTATCCATGTTTGGCTTTTCATTAGATCTTGTACTACTGAAGGCTGAGCTGCTAACCAGGTTTATAACATGTATGTACCATCACTTTGTTTACCTGAGTCTTTTTAATTTGAATAAAAATAGTTTGCAAAGTGTTTTGGATTAACCAGGTTTGAGTGTTCCATTAAGACTTCTGTTAGGATTTTATTTCAAGTACTTCTGGCTGTTGCTGATTCAGATGTTCTCGAGTCCTTGGTATGTGTGCTTATGTGTGGATAAAATACTCTTTTTCTATTGTTCTGTGTAGTGTGAGACATGCCTGTAGGTGATAAAAACAGTGATGTTGAAAATTGAGCCATAACGAGCATGAACAGTGAACCTTGAAAAATATGTGATGCATTGGGAACCAGCTGTGTGGAGGTGATAAGATTCAGTCAATCCAGATGCCCCCATATTAATTGCTTTGAAAATAAACAGCAAGCCTTAATTTCATATGGAAGCTAATGTGGTTCAGGACTGTCTTCCATGTAGCCATTTAATAGAGGAAATTAGATAAGTAATATGAAARAAGCATCTTTTACACAATTAAATTAGAATCAAGGATAGAAATTTTCTGTACAAACTGCAAGAAAAATTAACCGATAGGGGATAGGAACATCTCAAGGGTCCTCTTTACAGAGAGCTATTTAAACAATCAGAACTGAGCATTTTTTTAAATTAACACACATCCGTGTTTTCAACCTGGGTGATAAATGCTACCTCTCACACAGGCTGCCAGCTTCACAAAGCTTCTTTGTTTCTGTTGCAGCTGCCCAGAGGAAACTAATTCTAATCATCCTCCCCATATTATTTGCTCAGTCTGAGATACTAAATGTAAACTGTAAATGTATGTAGCTCCCTCTTGGCTGCAAGTGCACAAAATTGAAGTTTCAGAATGGCTGGGCACTGAACACTGTGTAAGGAAAGGGGTCTGATTCAGTGATAMACACAGATTTTTCATTAATAAAATAAAACCTTATATTCATTTTGCCAACAGCATTTTCCAGCAAGTCTAATTTAACCCTCATCCTTGGTGTGAAGTGCCACTATTCAGTATTGATTTTAGGAAGTTCCTCAGGGGCATTCATCCCACCAGTGCCTGGAAGACTTTTTCCCCTTTCTGTGAAGGGGAGTTTATTAAACAGTTTATTATCTGTTTATTAAGTCCGAAGTGAAAGCATGTCTCCACTGATGACAGGAAAAGCATTGCTCGAAGGAAAACTTCATCAATACATCAGATGGTTTTTACTTCCTTTTGCTGCTCTTGAAAAGCTTGAACAAAACTGCTGCAGGTCTGTGCCAGGGAGGAATGCAGGCTGGGCACAAACATCCTTCCTTGACCAGTTCTTCCCTGAGTCACTGCAGGTTTTTCAGAAGACAGCTGCATCCTTGTGTGCACAGCAGCAGGGGAATGATCAACAGATTGACTTTTTTCCACAGAATCATTCTGGATCAGTGATGGAATTGTCCCCTCCCTAATGCTGGAGTAGTGAGCAGCACTGCTTGTACATAGGTATCACTGTTTGTTTGCAGAKGACTATTTACTTCTGCTGCCTTACTGAGTTGAAATTTTCCATGCTTTGTATCTATCTTGCCCTAACTTCCACGGTTGGAAAACTTGCAGCAGAAATGCTTTGCTGAGTCTCACTCAGAAGCTGTGGCCATTGCAGAACACATGAAAGTGCTGTTKATCTGTGCATAGCTGCACTCCAGGCAGACACTGAATTCCCTGCAGAAGGAAGGGATGTTCTSAGCCCTGGGGCTGGCAGGGGCTTGGCAGGGCTAGGAGTGCAAGCCGTGACCCTGGCTCACTCCAGCAGCCTGGAACAGCCACACGGTGTTCCTGAGTGCCGAGCCAAAGGAGAGCTCCTGCTTCCTCCCTGCTGCCCTTTGCCAGCACAGATGGGTGGGGGAAGCTGGAGGATGGGACAGAGAYGGGGGTATGAGAGTCAGAGGTTACTGGGGAAGGCAAAGAGCACAGAACTACCAGTCAGCAGGAATAAAACTGCAAAACCAGATGAAGACTTCAGTTGTTGAACATGGGGTGTAGATTAAAACTGACACTAAATCTGCAAGTGTGCTTGGCTCTGGARTGGGCTGAAATTCTGAAGAGGGCATTGCAGCTTTCTAATTTCCAGCATTWAAGAAGTACTGACAAAATCTAAGATTGCCAAAGGGTCAGCACTAGCAAATATTGAGGAGTGGAGACTGCAGCTCAGAGTTCTAAATATCAAGCTTCATATCCTGTCATAATAGGTCTGTGTTGCCTGAAATGGTACAATGCTAATTTGGAGGATTTTATTCCTGCTGCAGTCACCATGATCAGTGACATGGAACTCCCTGACACCAGAGTTCTTGTGAGTAACTGCAGCCTCTCTCCTTTTCTGTTTACCTGGCTGGAGACACGCCAGAGATCTTCCAGACGTGCCTGGCACTCTCTGCTGCAAATGGGAAACAGCTGCTGTAAAACAAGCAAGAGGTTTAAAGTGAAAACTGGGCTTACACTGTTGTTATAAGTGTGCTTAAGGGAAGCCACAGGAAGTTTTCACACCAGGCTCGCAAATCCTGAGATCTAACTAGGGCACRGGGCTCTTTCTTGGAAAAAAAAACGACAAAAAAACAAAAAAACCCATACATTGAAAAACTTGTTTGTTCTGTGAAAACAGAGCACAGGAGAGTTTCAAAAGGCTCAAGAAAAAAAAAAAGCAGATGGAGCTAAAGCTCAGCATTTTTCAAAATCTATTACTGCTTTATTCTCTAATGTGCTGCTACGGTCAGGATTGACTTTGGTGCAATGATCTGTGACTGCAGAAGGCAGCTTGTGCACGAGTTTTTAAACTTGGAACCAAAGTCAAAGGGGTTCTTATTCTCAAATAAAGGCTTTCCTCAAGTTATTCACTTGCTGCTCAGTCAAAATACGTAGTGGCACAGTCACATCTTTAATCCTGTCAATTTTTATCTCTTGAAAATAAAAGTAGCACTAATCCTGCAGATCAAGCCTTGGAAGGCGCAATGCAACGGTTCCCCTTTGTTTGCAAGTGAAGAACCTGCACCTTAACCTGTACACAGCTGTCCCTGTCTGCACTTGATGACGGCATAACAAAGTAACAGCACAGGAACCTCTCTGAATGCATGAACTCCCTCGGGTTGYTTTAAAGTTTAAGAATTGGCTTCTTTGTTGCACTCTAGGCAGGCACGGATACCCTCAGAAATAAACAATTGTATCAATGTAGGATCATCCTCAAGGGTTACACTGCACCAGCCACCATGGTGCACAGTCACCGACCCCTCCCACGCTCCCGGTGTCACTGTGCAGGCAGCAAGCACGGCTGKGAGACAGCTGCCAGCCCTGGTTTCCTGCCTTGGGGACAGGAGTCCTACCCTAGAATTCAGTTTTRCCAGGACTGGCAATGCACATTGCTCTGGTACCTCTCAGACGTGGGCAGTACAGCCCAAACACATGGGTGACTTTCCAAGCACTGTGGGCTGAGCAAACACTGAGCAGCAAATCTCTGCTCTCTTTGTCCGGTTAAAATTATGCCATAGTGCAAAGAAAACAAATCATCTGCTAGAGTAGTTCCTGTCAGTACAAAAGAAATGAACTCAAAATTACTGTTTCCATTACACCGAGATGGATGCACTAGGTCATGTTTCTTTCCCACTGGTCTTGTCACAAGGCGAGTGTTTCACCAAGCAAACAAAAACAGTAGCCAGACTGTTTACTCAGTTTAGTTTATTTAAAAGTACTGAGCAAACATTAAATTGGTGGCAGAGGCCCAAGCACAATGAAATTTTTCACTTTATTTAAATACAAAGTATTACAGATMTGGAAGAACAAAACAGCCCACACCATCTGAGTGTATTACACAAAGGTGTGGATCACAGTTCAACTTGCAGAACAAACATCTTCCCCCACCATCAACGGGGCAGTGCTGCTGCTTTGGCACTTGTACAGTTGTAGCACTCAGGAGCTCCCCCGTGAAATGTTTCAGCTAAAACTCCCCTTTCTCCATCCTTGCCTCATACTGTCTCTCAGATTGTTTCCTACGGTAAACATCATCTGCAGGAAAAGATGTTTTATATTAGAGTTTCCCCAATGCAGGATAGTGTTAAATACATTAATCCTGACATCTCTTTTAAAACTTTTCAATCCAAACTTCTCTTGAACATGCTGACTGACAGGCAACTGGAAATTCCAACAAACACAAATCCTTATTACTACTTAAAATAGCTCATGTTCTCCCTCCCATACAGGCTAAAGTTCTTTCCATCAGTACCAATGAAATGATTTTTGTTTTCTAGAGAAACTGTTTCCAGTGCAATACAGTCATTTCTTGTCTACTTTCCCACAAGGATAATTAAAATTACAAATGCCCCAACTAGCTGAAGTGGAAGGGAAATTAAATTATAGGCATGAAGTCAATGCCTGAAGGCTTCCAGCCTGGCTTCAGTATTTTAGCCTTTCTTATATAAACAAAACACAGGAATATTCCCACCTTCATGGCTTTCCCAGTCATGTTTCCTGCCTCCCTGCTCCTGATACAACATACAGCTGAGCTGATCCTTTTAGTGAAGAATCACAAAAAATTATAACAGCGTTTATTAAAGAGAAGAATGTCACATTTGAAAAGTAAATGCTTTAACTTAAAGAAATTAAACGCCATAGCCAAGTTCTCATGATTCATTCYTATTTTTYTCAGTTGTAAAAGTCACATTTCAGATGACCCCACATCTATGCTTAAATGCTGGCAAACCTCATGAGTCTCTTCTAATGTAAAAAATCATCACAGAATCAGAGAATGRYTTGGGTTGAAAGGGACTTTAAAGATCACCCMRTTCCATCCTCCTRCCATGGGCAGGGACACCTTCTCCTAGACCWGTTTTCTCCAAGCCCCGTCCAACCTGGCCTTGAACACTTCCGTGGATGCAACAGCCACAGCTTCTCTAGGCAACCTGTGCCAGGGCCTCACCACCCTCARAGGAAGAATTTTATTCTGTASTCTGAACCCAGATTTTTTGTTTGTTTCTGCCCAGTGTTTCTAATGGGGARCCAGAGCCTGACGTGCCCCATCCTGCCCGAACGGGAGCAGTGTTTGACCGAGCACCGGAGGGCCGCGGCCGGGCCGCGCTGACAGCGCGTTATTGTTACGGGACTCCCGGGCGCGGGGCTCGGGCTCGGCGATGACCCCGCACTCACAGAAGGTCTCTTTGCCGAAGCGGACGTTGATCATAAACCACTCCATGGCTCCGCCGAGCACRAAGAAGAAGGGCAGGAACCTGTAAAAGCCGAAGCGCCGCTGCCCGGGCACCAGCTTCAAGAGGTTCTTCACCCTCTCGCTGACCAGCATGGTCGGGCACCACCGGGGCTTTTGCCCTTCCCGGGTAGAGAACAGAGAGGGGCGTGTGAGAGAACGTACGGGATGTGCCGCAGTCACACCGTGACCGCAGGCGGTGGCGGGCGAGGAGCGGCCCCAGCGCGGCTCCGGCCTCTGCCTCTGCCTCGCCCCCGTCGCCACGGCGGCCATGGCGGCCCCTCAGCCCCACCACCCGCTGCCCTGAGGGGGGAACCGCAGCCAATCAGAACCGCGACCCCGCGCCGCGCGCCGCTCACCTCCCGCGCGGGGCTCCGCACGCAGCCGGACGGAAAGACGCGCGGGGAACCCACGTGACCCTCTCTCGTAGCGCCTCGGTGATTGGGCGAGGCGGGC
>NW_026623465.1:1048958-1076830 GCF_030028575.1 Malurus melanocephalus | reverse complement strand
GCCCCGCCCAGCGAGCGCGGCCCCGGCCCCGCCCGGCCCCTCTGGGCGGTGCGCGGCCCGGTCCCGCCCCTCGCACCGGGGATTGGCCGCCCGGCGGTGCCGCCGCGGGCCGGGCAGCGACGCCGAGCAGTCCCGGCCGTGCGCGGTTCCTCGAGGCTGCGGCGTCCGGAGGGGCCATGGCGGCGCTGGGCTCGGCGGCGCTGCGGAGAGGCGGCGGCGCGGCACCCCGGCTCCTCGCAGTGGCCGTGTCCTGCCAGAGCTGCCGGCACAAAGCCACCGGGGACGGCGGGCACGGGCATCCGCGGGAGCAGCACCCAGTTGCCCCCGGCAGAGCCGGCAGCCAGCCCGTCCCAGCCGAGGGCGCCGACACCAAGACCTACCTGTGGGCCAGGTACCACGAGATGAAGAAGCTGGTTTACGGTAAGGGGATTGCCACGTCCTGCGGGGCCGGCCTTCCAATTCCTTTTTTTTCCTCTCCTTTCTCCTCTTTGCATCTCGGTGCCTCTCCCCGCCCCGTAGCCCTGGGGACRTGCCCGGGCTGTGCAGCTGCCGAGTTAGGAGCCTTTCTTCCCGGAGATCCCATCTACACCTCCCATTGCCCGCGGTTCTCTGGGATGGTTTCTTTTCTGAAATCTGGTCTTGATTTTCCTCTCCCCATCCTGGGCTTCTTTCTGTGCATATTCCCCGGCTGCTCTCAGCGTTTCAGGATATGCAGGGTGTATGGGACTCTTCACAGCCGGCCTCCTTCCCGTGGGCATTGTCATGGCAAATGGTCTGAATGAAGGGCTTGTTGCCTTTTTCGCCAGTTTGCCGTTGGCTGGCGTCCGGAATCGCGGTTGGACTAGGACAAATAGAGTGAAGGGGTGACGAGTCCAACTCGCCACGGGCACAAGGGCAAACTTGGAGAAGACTGATGCTGAGCTCCTAGGATGTGTCTTGGTCCTGAGCTTAGTTTGTGTTCCCCGTGTGACACACCTTTTGCTCATGAATGTGTGTGTTTCTGCTTCTCCCACCAACAAGTTACCTGGCTCTGTTGAGTACTTTGAAATCTTGCCAAGCTAGGAGAAAACTTAGACTGCTAGCCAAATCTGTCTGTGTGTAAAACTGGATTGTGTTTTTTTTGCAGCAGACCTCCACTGTATTAAACTCTCCTAAAAATAGCTTTAATGGCATGAGGGCAGGGAACTTTTTCCTGATGATCTCTTGATTCTTGTAATCCTTGCTGAAGGTAAGCACTGTAGAGAGCTAGGAAGTGTGAGTTTGTGCCTGTTATTRAAGAGCTCTCTGTTAGCTTTTATTTACATAAGGGCTTGGATAAGGACGGCAGCCAGCCATAGGCATCTGGAAGAACCCTCTCRCTGTTCTGAGATTGGCAAGGTCTGTCATTCCTTCTTCCTCTACCTTCCAGCACACTGGATTTGACATAAAATCTCAAGTCCTTCATGATGCACAAATGTAAAGCAAGTGGCTGCTGATCCATTAGGTGCTCAGCCTGCTGCATTCCAGGATGAGAGCTCCTTTCCCAGTGGGATTGAAGGCAGTRCAGGGTTCTGACAGAGGACTTATGTTAATACCCTTTTCCAAGATTGAGTTGTGGTTTTAGTCCAACTGCTTGAAAGAAATTCCAGTTTGCAATGTTTCTATTGCTGTTTCGACCTTGATATCCTCAAAGGCATTCTTTTTCTTCTCCACAATGGGGTTGAAACCATAAATACAGATGCATGTTAATAGGCTGTGTTATGATCTCTTGGCAAAATGCTTGGTTTACTACGTGATAGATTGTGAAGTTTGTGTTCATGTAACTCTGTTGGGATGCAATAGATACAGTTAGAAATTAAGGTGGAGAAGTAATCAGTAGGAGTAAATGCAAAATGAACTCAGGTAAATTATTACATGTGTTACAGAACAGACTGTTCACAAACCTCCAGGTAGCCAACAGATATGTTGAATAAGAAGGCTCTCGTTTGTTTAAAAAAATAGCTCCCCAAACTAAAATTTCAAGACTGTGCTGTTATTCAAGTCTCATCAGGAAGAGACAGAGTTGGTCCAAGTTGGTTTGAATTGTTACTTTGATGACTRAACAGTTGTGTAAAACGTGGCATATTCTGTTCCTTCGTGCTTGATTGATTTCTAACTCCGATGTGAAGGTGATTGTCTGCTCTTGGCTTCTCAATACTCCTGAGCATTGAGCTGGGGCAGACTTGGAGTTGAGCAAGACTTGCTCTTTTCTGATCTGATAAGTGTCAGGGAAGGCCGATAAGCTCTCTCAGTGAGCTTTGAAGTCTTGTACTCTAGGAAACATCCAATCTTGACACAAGAGGACTGCCAAGCCACTGAGGCTTTGGCTATAAGCAAGTGTTGTTTTTTTCCTAGGTGTTCCAAATCTGTAAATGTGGCTGCACTAACTCATTTCCAAAGGAACCTTTACAATATCTGCAAGCTTATTGTCTCTGTGTGACAAGCTTAAGCATGGCTAAGTGTGAGAATAGCCAGAACTGGAAGAGTGACCAGTTATGTAAACTTTTCAATTCTGCTTTCTTGGATATAACCCATTTTTTCTTGTGAAAAACTCTGAAAGCGTTTCTCTAGTGCCTTTGTGYATTTTAAAAATGTAATTTTTGAATTTCTGGTATTGCTTTTAGTTAATGAATATTTAATTGGCAGGAAATTCCAAGATATTTAGGCATAATGGGATAAATTCAGGGTCTGTTAACATCTGAAATTAAATGGTCTTTAGATAATATTTTTCCCTTCCTATCCTATTGGTAGAAACATCTGCTTTGGCTAATGGGAGCACTTTGCAGGAAGTGGCACAAAATAACGCTTCAGAAGGATAAAGGGGTACTTGGAAGGGAGGAAAACTGGCAGTTTGTCTTTAGAAAACAACTCAGCGTGAACAAGAGAAACTTTTTGATTCCTGAAGAACATGGAGGATAATGGCCATCTGCTTCTCTGTATCCTTCTTTTCTCTGCTTGTCTTACAAAAAAATTAGTACAGATGTCTTCTGTGTTGGACTCAGGGAGTACAAAGGGTGTGAGAAATGGGGTGTGTTGCTCTGTTTATGTATTATTCTTCACTAACATACTGGGTCTGAGGCTGAGAGAACAGGAGTATTTCCTGCAGGATGCTGTTGGCGCCCCGGGAGCTCAGGAAAGCAGGAGACCCGCTTGGCACCTCATGGCCAGAGTGTTTTTCACATCAGAATGGGCCATATGGCGTCTCTAGTGGTTTCTCACAGTTAATTACCTGCTTTGTTTCCATCTCTGCTCTCCTGTTGGGGATTGAGTGTAATTGCTTTCTAACAATGTAGGTTATTGCCAGAGAAGAGACACCTGTGTGCTCGTGAAGCTACTCTGATTTAAGCAGCTGTCCAGGTTCTCACAGGTGSAAAATGAAGGAGATATATGTTTACTTGCATTTACACCCAGGTGTAAAAGATATAGGAAATCAAGCACACTTTCTCGTGGTCTGCCTTTGTTGCTGAATTTCATCATGTGTGGTGGACATGCAGACACTTCCCTAAAAACCGTCGGAGTTGCAAACCAGAGCAAATTGTGCAAGCAGGCAAATTCCTGGGGCTGCATCCAGTGCAAGAGCGGCTTTTTTTTCYACACCATCCTCAGATGTGCTCATGCTGCTTCTCCCTTAGATCATGCTTCCTGGGTGAAGCGCTGAGTAGGCAGTGACTAAACATGATTTTGTCTGCCTTTCCAGTTAGAACCCAGATAAAAAGAGCAGTTGGAATTATTATTCTTTTTTAATAACCAAAATTGGTTTTAATTTTGTTTTGTGCAGTTGTTTTCTTTAATTTATCATATTGGTCCAGCAATCTGTAATGGTGTCTTGGCAAAGGAAAAGCAAAAGCTATCGTTCTTGAAAAATAACATCTTCATGAGCTTCTGGTGGGTGTCTGTTTGTTTTGATTTGACAATTGCCAGGAAATCTGAGACACAGATCCCTGGCAGATTACGTGCAGAACATCAACAGAGCAGCAGTGCCCAAGTCTGCAGGCCAGGATTTGATTAAGCTCTTAGGATTGGTAACCACCCAGGTGGTTATCTTTAAAAACAAACAAACAAACATACAAAACACCACAAAAAAGCCAGCCAAACCCAAAAACAAACACACAATTAAACTAAGCTTCTTGAAACCTGGCTCAGTAAACCCCTTGTGTGTTTGGGCTCTTGTATGGAAACTGATTTTGTATGTGCTCCTGGGTCGTGTATTTTGCCTTTTCTCGTTGGAACCTGCATAGAGACTGCATAAGTTTAAGGAGATGGACACCTGGAGCTCTGTTGAGGAGGGTRCTGCAAAAGGACAGCCTCACTGCTTTCCTTCTTCCTAGGAAAGCAGTGGCTTTGAAATTACTGTAAATCGAAGATGTAGGATGATGGGGTGGACAGAGCAAGTGTCTAATAGGAAACACAGCAAGGAGACGTGTGGTGCTTGATGAAGTGTGCATAGGGAACACGTTGTGTGTGAGGCAGTGGYTATAAATCACTCTGGCTGGTGTGTGCATCCTTTTTCAGCCCTTATGAGGTAAGAGAGAACATGGTATGARTGACAAAATGTGGGTGGGGCAAAATGACCTGGGCAAGAGGCTGTCAGAGGACAGCAGAGAGGCTCTGTACATTTGAGGCTGGCAGGGAGGAGTATTAGACTTAGTGAGTGTAAATGCACTTCATAAATCATGCTGTGGCACAGTTACTGCTTCTGATCRTAGATAGGACTTGCTTGGTGAAGCTCAGGCTACCCTCTCCTTGTTACAAAATCCTACCGCTCCCTTAGTTTTTCCTGATATTTTTGCAGAAGTTGTGGCTGCCATGTGTGGTTGAATCTAGAAGGTTCTCTTGTCTTCTGTGAAAAGAGAGAGGGGGTTCAGGCAATAGTATTTTGTGATGCTTTCAGACTATCAAAATTTGTTGTCCTGAATCTTAGCAAAAAGGGAATGTTGGAAGAGCTTGACCTCTGTGTAGGGACATTGTAACAGGAAGTTGGGTGCATTTCTCATAAAAAGAAAAAAGTGTTTTAATAGAAGAGGAAAGCCCTGCACATTTCCCTGAGATGTGATTAAGGTTGTGTCATCATTTTCCTTTTGAGGAGGAAAAATAACACCCAGCAAATCCCAGTGTATGCTTAGAAAAAGGTCTTTCCACAAATTGACTGGAGTTGAGGACAGGAAGTGGAGCTCTGTTTGCTTATGATGCAAAGAGCACTTATGATGAAAGTTGTGATCATCTATTTATATTTCCCATCTTTTAAAATCTCAGTGGAAAGTACTTGGATTGCTTCTGCTCTCCTGAGCCTCTTCCAGGAACTTTGCCACCAGCAGAGCACTGACAGAGAGCTTTTGTTCCTGATGTGTAGCCAGTAAGTCAGCCCTCCTGCCTTAATATATTACTTTATTTTCTAGTGATTCCTCTCCACGTGATCTGGTGAATTGCAATTGAAGGCCAARTGGAAGTCAGGAGAGAGGGATTGGGTATGTTTTGTAACATAGCCATTTTCTCCCCTGAAAAATAAATATTTTGAAATATTTAAATCCTGTTTCTTTGGCTACCTCTCTGAATTAATGCTCCCAAATGTACTTAAGTCTTTTACCTAAATTCTGTTATAATTCCAGACAAAGTCTTTTTTAGGAGGGGCTGGTATCTCTTTCTAATGTATTTTTTTGTCCTTGACTCAGATGGAATATGATTTTATAGCAAGGATGCACTAAAGAACCAGCACAGGGGTTCATGCTAAAAGCCAAAAGTTAAGGTAGGAAAAGAAAAAATCTTACCCACTGATGCTGARTAGGATCTGGGAAATGCCTGCACTTTTTCTATCATTCAAAGAGAAAATTACCTCTTTTTGAAGAGGGAGGAAATGTCTCCTTCCTCTCTGTCCCCCAGTGTGGTTGTGACCAGGCAATCTACTCCAGGGAACTATTTTTATTGCCCTTTCTTGCAATGGATGGTTCTCATGRAGTGGGAAGCCTGTGGGAGGATCTGTTCCTGCCTCTCTGATTGGAGTGGAGCGAAAGCTCTCCTCCCTGGACTAGCTCTGGACAGGGATATATATGCAGTTTGGCTGCTTGGTCACTTAATCCCATTTTCTCAATGATCTGGGATGCAAAGTGTTATTCCCAAGCATCTTGAACAGTAACCCTGCTTTGCAGTGACAAACCACATGCAAGGACTGAGCTGTTTCCACAGCTGTTTATCAGAGAAAAGYAGATAACTTGTTGCTATCAGCACTGCATGCTCCAGGAGCATGCAACTTAGYGTGGGTTGTTTTTTTACACGTCGGTATTTGTACAAAGCCTTGTTTTATGCTGCCCATTAATGCAAAATTGTGTCTTAATGATACTTGAAGGGTTTCTCCATGAAGTCTGGTTGCCTCCGTGAGAAACAAAAAATGACAAAACACAAACCTCAAAATTTCTGATTTGGAGTAATCTAGATTTTCCAAAGAGGACAGTTAGCCTGTTTGCTTGTGCAGGTTCTAAGTGAGGGGTGTGTGTTTTTTTCTGGTGATTTATCACAGCTACCTTTCACATTGATGCCTGCAGAMACCACAGCTGCTCTGAGATAGAAATCTGACACTTCAAAACCTCRGCTCTGCTTTGCTTCATGTAGGCCAGAGCAGGCGACATTGTGTTGCAGCTTCCTGGCACAAAAGGTCAGTCTTACTGTGCAGATGGATGGAGAGCATTATCTCCAGGTGCAGCCAGAGRTTTCACAGTGTGTTTTTGCACAGGGAGATGATTTGAATTAAAGGCAGCAGCCTTCAACAGCAGCTCTGTTCTCCTTTGCTGCTGCTGCTGTGTGGTATTTCTGGCTGCTATCAGGTCCAGAGCAAAAGTCTAAACTTCAGTGATCCTCTCAGTTTCTCTAACCTCTCTCCTTTCCCTTCTCTTAGATCTCCTTCCACCAGGAGTCTGCAATCTCCTCAACCCGGCCGCAATCTACGCTAACAATGAGATCAGCCTGGGAGATGTGGAGATCTATGGCTTTGACTATGATTACACATTAGCACAGTATTCTAATTTACTACACTCCATGATTTTCAACACTGCCAGAGACATCCTAATAGAACAATTCAAGGTAATGAGGTACTAAAAATTTCCACTCAATTAAGCTTGTTGCTGTCTTTGCAATGCCCAAGACATGCTTGTGCAGGCATTGTGCCCATGTGTCAAGTACTTGATTTATTGAGATAAATGTTATGTTTCACAATCTTTGATTGCAGAATTAATTTCCTTTGAGATAATTTAACATGATGTRCATTCTTGAGATTTATAAATGTGGAGTGTGAGCCTTAGTCTAGAAAAGCTCTGGTCAGTTGTACTTGACYCTGAAAATAATGCTTACAGAATTTCTGGTTGGTGGTGCACATGGTGGATAAACATAAACCATGGACCAAYACTGAAACTATACAGGACTTGACTTGTGCTGGTTGGGTTGATGGGATGTTGCCCTAGAGCATGTCCCAGAACAGACACCCTGTTTGGAATGGGTGACTGCTCTATGTTTTCTCATTGTGTCTTTCTGTTTAGAGGGGTTCTGCAGTGCCAGTTTATACCAAACACATGCATTGAATGGAGATTACAAGAAGTGTCCTCACTGCTTTAGTGAATCTGATGCTTTTTCACTGGWGTCCCTTACGTGAGAAAAACTAGTTTTGGGTATCCTGATCCTTTGTCTTACTCCATTCATCCACTTTCTTTGTTGAAGGGGCAAAAATAGGGAAGACTATATGAGCTCAACAGGTGAAATGATTTTGTTGATTATCTGGTGCTTATACTTTAATGATGTTGCTGTTTGTCTTCCCAGTATCCAGAAGGTCTTGGGAAGTATGACTACATTCCAGGCTTTGCCATACGTGGACTTCACTATGATGTACAAAAGGTAAGCTGTACAAAGTTTGCCCTCCTGGGCTTTGTCTTCCACTGTTATGTTTTTAGYGGAAATACTTTGTCATTGCTTGCAACAACATCTATCACCAAATTGCCAGTGAGTCTGTGTGGCTGTGCTTTTCATTGCACGGGTTCTTCCCGAAGGAAAGATATCTATTGTGCCAGCCTGGCCTCCAGCAGAACGGGACATTCTAGCAAAGGCCTTTGGTACAGCCTTGCCTATTTAAAAGTCAGTTAATTCCACAGGCTAATTAATAGAAAACTGAGCTTGTTTGTGTGGTCATTTCTGTCTTTCAGGAAATTTAAACAACAAAACTCAACCCTGCATCTACAAGTATTTGCCAGGAGCAGAGGCATAATGTCTTTCTCTAATAATAGAAATGACTTGTTGGGAGAATGCTTTAGGAAGCCTTCCCCGCCCCCCACCCCGAATAATAGGACTGTCTGGAATAAGACCCAAGCTACTTGAGATGCATGCTTCTTAGGAACACAGGCAAGCAGAGTGCAGGCATTAGATTTAACCCTTTTCAGTGCTTTGGACCGATTCCCTGAAAGCCTGATGCCGAGTGATGCCATGCTGGCTGCTGCAGCCAGGCAGTCAGGTGGGAATACAGCAGAAAAAGTTGYTTCACCTTAGTAGTTTTATGTTGAGTTTGAAAAAATTCAGGCAAGCAGGCAGTGCAGGCTGGAATGTGTGTGCTGTTCTCCAGCAGGAGGGGAAAAGGAGAATGAGCTATATTTTCTGTGACTTTTGTCCTAACTGTGGTGAGTATGGCAGCAGATCATTCATGCCTCTGGCCTTACAAAGCAAGACCTAGATCTATGGGAAACTAAAGGCTCGTTCTCTGTTTAAATCTTTGGCTGGTATAACTGAGAAATACAGGCGAGTGGCCTGGCCAAGCAAAGCACCCTTTGAGTGAGTAAAAAGTAGAGAATTCTCTTTTCTCAAGATCAGAGTTTGCAAAATACACAGAAATATGGGTTGTGCCTGTCCAAGTAAAACTTTCAGCATATTTGCCTGCACTCCTCAGAGATTACTGGGAGGTCTGCCCACAGTGTAACAAGATGCAGTGGATACTGTATCCTGATGAAAGAAGTTTGATGCTGTGTTCCTTACGCAAGCTGCGGTGGGCTGTCTGTTAATGTGGGGCTGCTTTCCAAGCCCAAGGACTTGTGTTACAGCTTCAGAATGATGGAGAAGGAGGATGACTCMTGGTTAGGCGAGTCTGATACCAAAAATGCAAATGTTACCAGTCTGGTGTGCTCCTGAACATCTTTGCTTCAATGTCTACTGGGGACATYCTTCTTGTGTGAAGAAAATGACTGGATGCAGCTGTGCTCTAAACAAACTTGCCCACTTAGTTCTGCTTAAGATAAATGTGGGGAGAAATCTTGTGCACCCAAAGCTCCTTTGGAATGTGTGTGTTCTTGGAAGGCAGATAAGAATAGACTTTCTTGAGTCACAGACACATTGTTGTCCCTGTTTTTCAATTGCATCCCTGTTTATAAACTGAGTGTAGCAAACTTTGATTCACAGAAAGATGGTYTTTTGCCAGAGAGGCCAATAAAAAGTCACAGTATGAAAAAGTGTGTCTTAAAGTAGCTGGAGAATAACTGCTGCCTAAAGTACATAGATGTGGGATGTTCATACTCAAGTTTATTTTTTAAATGTCATTTRTGTGGGACTTTAAGCTTTAATAAGTGTAAATTTTAACAGTAACACAATTTTAACACTAAATATCTATCTCTTATCACAGAGTCTTCTCATGAAGATCGATGCTTTCCATTATGTCCAGCTGGGGACGGCATATAGGTCTGTCAGTTCTGAATATCATTTTCTAAATGCTCATATATGCAAAGGTGGATTTCTACATCTCAGTGTATGTTCATGACATATGTTCTGTTTTGTCTCCTGAGCAGAGCACAATCTTGTCTGGCTAATCCTGTTTGTGCTTGCTTCAAATGCTTACCTGGCATATAATTGCAGGGAGTTATTTTTTCTCAAGCATTTCAAGCCAAGTGTGGGAGGGAAGACCTGGAGCTTTTTGTAATGGTTAATAACACATCTGGTCACGTACACTCTGTGGTGTCTGAGTTGCTGCTACAGCATGGCTGGGTTAACACCTGAGAGCAAACAGTGCCACTAGGAAAGGGCTCCTCTGGATATGGTTCACACATGGGCCTGTTTTTTTCCAGTATTCTAGCAGTGTACTGCTGTGCCTTGGAGAGTGGTCTGGATGTGCAAATTAAATCTTAAAGCAGCACAGACATGCCAATACAGTAATAATGCATCAGAATCTGGGCTCACTTTGAGGCCTATGTTGTTCTAGTCTTCCTTTAGTTCTCCAAGAAGAGCTGGGTGTGCTCTGGAATAAGTGGCTGAAACTGTGCACAGCAATTTTTTCTCCAAAGATTTTTGAGACTGGAGATTGACAGAATACCTTGCCCCAAAGAGGAGTGGGGCTGGTGTGTAAGAAGTAGGAATTAATAGACACCAGTAGCAAAGCTCCTCTAAGTCCTATGTTGTATTTCCTTCCTGAGCATGGAAGCCAGTGTGTTTTTTTCCCTTGATCTCTGCCCTTTTGCTGTTAAGCTTCAGTTACAGTAAACACTCTAAGAATATTAAAAAGGGAGTTTCATAATCAGAGAGAATTTGATTCTTTGAGTGCCAGCTTGGGGGGTGAGGGGAACAGGGGTTTGTACTGCCCCATATTTTACTTCAGYTTCATAGAAAGATTTTAAGTGAAAACACATTTAAAATCTTTTTTTTCCCTAATGTCCTTTTGTAACTGTCTTTCTTGGAGTGTCCTTAACTCTCATTTGCTTTTGAGCACAACTGAGGCAACATTTAACTTCTTGGAGACTGTATCATAACTGAGTAGAAAAGGAGAAAGGGAAAGTTGCTTACTGCTTGAGCAAACAGTCATCAAAATTGTGCAAGAGGTATAACCTGCAGCAGTCAGATAACCTGATGTTCATGAAGCACACAGCTCAGCCATACCCCTGGTTTTGGTGTTCTGGGGGGAAAGCAGTCTGTTCTGTTAAATGGTGTTAGAGAAGAATTTGTTCTATTTAGGAAAACTGAGAAGGAAGCCACATCTCCAAACCAAGTTAGTTATCCAGTGCTGCCTAAGTCAGGTCGTGGGGCTGATTTGGTGGGGCAGTCCWGTCAGCAAATTGACAGTAGACAGAGAGAAGCCTCTGGCTGGACTCTGATGGAATGTGGATAAAGCCCATCAATTAACTTGTAGAAGCAAACAAGGTGACTGAAGAATGTCTTGTGAAAGATATTGTGTGAGTCTTTAGAGCTCTCTGCCTGTCTAGTTTGAGCAAGAGGAATTAGTGTGTTTTAGAAAAGAGCCTGTTTGCCCTATCMTGTTTTTCTCTGCAGTTTGTAGCACTGTGCAGACTGGTGATTATTGATAAACTGTTGTTTTGTGTCTAGAGGGCTCAAACCAGTGCCTGATGAAGAGGTGATTGAACTCTATGGTGGTACACAGCACATCCCCCTGTACCAGATGAGTGACTTCTATGGCAAGGTATTGTAAGCCTTTGGCTGCTGGGATGCAGCAGCAGCTCTGTGAACAGCTTGGAAAACAGAGGGAATTGTATGCACATGTRAATGACTGCAGCCTCCCTTGGAAAGGCTCAGTCCCTAGTGAGCTGCAGTGTATGTTTTTGTTCTAGTGGGAATATGCCCCAGAGGTTATTTAGCAGTTTAGCATCTGAAAGACATCTGCAAAGTATTTCTAAATACCAGGGCTATTGGCCTAGAGCTGAATGGCTTTGAAGACTGATAGGGAGATGTTCCCTGCTTGTTCCTYGGCCAAATGTAGCTCCCAAGCTACCGGAGCAGCCTGCAGTGCTGGTGTTTGCACTGAGCTGTGCAGGAGGGGGGTCTGTGTAACAGAAGGGTATTTGCAATGCCGTTCTCTCTTTGGTTTTGGGTAGGGTGTTTTTTTCCCTTCATGTAAAGGATCCCCCTTCACACTCYTTCAGAATTGCTCAGGGGATATTATTCATAGGGTTGGCCTCCATGAGTGGAGGGGGCAGTGAAGTACTGATGCTTTCTGTAGGAGCTGTAGAAATCCTTTGGTTGCCTGAACTAGAGGAAGTTAGGAGAGATTTTTTTTCCTTGAGTGTCTCATGTGGTRCAGTGGCCAAGCGGGACCATTCACATCCCTTCTCCCAGAACTGCTTTGTTTGTTGCCTTAGTCCAATTGCCTTARGGGAAGCTGGAAGAAGTGCACACTTCCTCTGGTAATACCCCTGTGAATCTGCTGCGTGAAGTCTCCAGCAGTCACTTCTTGATTTTTCTCTTTCTCTCTTGGGAACGATTAATCTGAGTAGTTGCTTTCTGGATAAGTATATACTCTGTTTATAGCTCAGTGATGTTTCCAGCTTTGAAATAGGACATTCCTGTTTAAATTTGATATTTGTCTGTAAACTGCCCTCGATTAGCCTTCTGCTGTGCAACTCTCCTCACTCCTGCCAAACTTGACATKATTTCACCTTTCTTTTTAAATAACTGTAAACATGAAAGTTGCTTCGAGTTGTGGCCTTCTGTAGGACCAGGTGCTCATGCTGAGGTGCCTTTCTGTGCTGTTTTGTACATATCATGTGTTTTCTTCTTTCCTGTAGTTAGTATTGAAAAATTTGATATATCTCTATTTCTGTGGCCAGATGTTATCAGCTTATTCTTTGTGAAGAGGTGAATCTGCTCTCCTAATAATGTAAAAGACTCCATGAACTAATAGGCTGATCTCAAAGAGAACAAAATTATTTGCAACTAATGGCATTTGCATTCAGCGATTTCTGCTCAACCTGTGCCATGAAGTAGGACATATTTTCCCACATTAGGGAGAAAGATGATAGATGGGTTAAGATGACTGTTGGGTGAGTAGGTGCAGTGAACTGGTATGGAGTGAGCCTTTAGTAGGGGTTTTGGATTTGTCCTCCTTAGTCTGCCATGCTKACATTGCTGTATGGGCAGCAGGAARGTTGCTAAGAGGCAAACRAGAGAAGTGGGRCTGATATGGCTGAAGTGTGTAAATACTCACCCTTCAGGGTTTTCCTGATTCTCTGTTAGCAGGAGTGTGTGGAYAGCTGCCAGCATCCCAGCACCCTGCAGTAGTGGGCACAGATCTTGCCCAGGGTTAGACACTGCAGCTGGTGTGGCTTTACACATGATGGMCTCTAGTGAAGATGGAGAACTCATGGGTGTTGTAGAAAAAGCATATTCTGAAAGCACAGTATAATTTTACCATGACTCACAATGGCTGGTTAAGGAAGTCAAGGCCACTAGAGGGAATTGGGAGAGGTTGGACTTGCCTTGCAGGAAAATGATCCAAGGCACAAAAATGAAATCAGAGTTGACRAAGGTAAATCTTTGCTGTTAACACTGAACATTTACCTGTCTCTTCTATACTTAAGGTATTGAAAGGTAGGACAGGTCATTGCTCTGCTGTGCTCTGCTGAATCCCATACCTAGTTATTTCAGTAGGAACTGCCTTTGTCCCTCTTGCTTCTTTCTCAGAATCTCTGAACAGGAGAAAAAGATGAAGGATATTTTCAGGAACTTTTGGTTTTGCTAGTGGGAGAAAAAAATCCCTTAGCAACCAGACCTCAAAATGGACAGAAGTGTTGGAAGGATTCAGTGAGTATCCCTAAGCAGCACCACTGTGTGTGGTGTATGGCCCTTTGTTTTCTTTTCTGCTGTAGGTGAAATTGTCCTATGCTGGATGGATGGAAGCTGTATAACCCTCAGCACACCAACATAGCTTTTGATTGCAGCATTTTTTTGTAATACACCTCAGGCAAAATGCTGTTTGTTGTTTCTTTGCCCTTTTGACCCCAAATTGTGTTGCCCCAAGGTTGCCTTTAGATAGGGCTGCAAAGAGGGCTGGTCTTGTGCACCATTACCTGACCAGACTAAATGGGAGATGTTCTGTTGTTACTGGCGCAACAGGGCCCACCTGTTTATCAATAGGCAGCAAGTGCCCTGTCAGCTYCCACCATCTGCACCTTCTGTGGTCTTTTGAATGCTGCTTTCTTGTCTGTCTTTCACACAGCTCTAATAAATGCTTTCTGAAGTGGCCCAGTATTATCCTACAGCATTGCAACTTCCCAGCTGTAAGTCCTGGATTGCTTAAAGCTYATGAATAGGCATGATGTGACTGGATTGCCAGGGCTCTGCTGGTGACCAGGTTCATGGAGAGGTCTGTGTGCTTCCCAAATTGCTTCCCTTATATGGGACTTTAGTACCTGTGCCCCTGTCTGATTTGGAACTGTACTGATGGAAGATGAAAAAATTGATCCCAGTTTCGTCTTGCCAGTGAGACACACTGTCCTCTGCACAGGTGGTACATACAGAATAAACAAAGTTTATTTTATTGGAAGACCTCTCTGRAGTCAAAGTTGGCTCTTTGCCTGCTGATAGGTTTGTAATTGATAGGCAATAACAATAGCAAATRTRTGTGAGARCTGCAAMTTTGCCTAATGCAAGGGGTGTTATTCCTTGGTCAGGAWTTCATTGTTCATTTCCATTTGACTGCTGGGTGGGTTGGAGTTCTTTTTCCTCTGGGTTTTCTGTAGTGACAGGCATTGACAAACCTGGAGTGATTTTTACGCTGGATTGTGAAACCTCACTGGAGTGTGGTTTGAGCAGCTTTGGTGCCCTGTGTCCAGTGTMACAGCCTGGTTTAGATGAGCAATGGGACCTCTTCTGCTGCTGTAGGTGTCTGTTGGCACCTGTATTAATGCCAAGAGTCCAGGTGGGAAGCAGAGGGCCTGGGGCTGAAATTAAAATGTCTGAGACTGACTCTCCGCTTTCTCCATCTTCACCCTGTGGTATTAATGATGSTGGGTTTGTTTAATGATGTATGTGAAGGAAAAGCCTCTCTCTCATCAATGTTAATTGTTCTAGTTACTGCTTTAGTTCACTCTGGCTGAGTGGCTGGGACTTCCCAAACTAGTGTTTTTCTTTTTGTTAGCCTGGAATATATTCCAGATGATGCTGTGTGATAGGAGTTTGTTGGCTTTGCTTTTTTTTTTTCTCTGTATTTTTGGTTTAATGTGTCCCTTTSCTTTTTTGCTTTCCAGGGTCCATCACTTAAGCAGTTTATGGACATTTTTTCTCTTCCTGAAATGACACTGCTCTCTTCAGTCATTGATTACTTCATCACTCATGGCATTGAGTTTGACCAGGTGCATCTCTACAAGGACATATCTGTAAGTCAGCTGCCCCCCAACTGACTCCACATCAGACCTGTGAGCTCTGCAGTACCCAAACCCMAGGGGCTGGCAGTGAGCAGCCTGATATGACACCTCTGTTGCCCCTTTAAATCAAAGACTTTCCAGGGAATATTCAAAGCTGTGTTTTCAGAACATGTTTGGGTTCTGTTTATACTGCAGAGCTGGTATTGCTGTACATTATCTCTGCAGCAGTGCCTGGGCTGCTTAGGTTGAAAGTCTTTCCGTGGGAAATATGTTACAAAGCCTGTGTAAATGTTTTCTGGTTCTGCAGGCTTTTCAAGTGTGTTTTCCTTAGTATCTCATTTTTCAAAGGTGCTTAGTCTGACCATGTACCAAACAGTTTACTTTATACAGTGATTGTTGTAAAAYACCTGTCCTTGCCTGCTCTGAGAATCCTCTACCCCTTGCAGCTGCAGAATAGTCTTTGGGGATGTTTTCCAGTGGSTGACTGGAGCTTTCATGTGTCATTTACTCCAAGGTGTTAAGTGGCACTTGAAAGGGCTGTATGGGATTATCAGCATTGTTGGGGAGGCTGTTTGACTTCTCAGTTAATGCTGCAGGCAAGATGTAAGTGCTTGAGATTGCTGCTCTGGGTGACTTAGCTGACAGACAACACATTTTCCTTATTCCTTTTGCTACTGAGAAAGGTTTTGGATTTGTACCTTGTGGGAGTCTTAGGCTCACCCAGTCGGTTCACTTCTGTGAGGGAAATGGGCTCCACGGGGAAATGGAGCTCCATGTCTGTGCTGCTGCTTTGTGATAAGGATCCACCTGTCAGCTGTGAGTCCTGACCTTCTGTTGGCGCTTGATAGGAATGTGCCGGCACATTTCCCACAAGACGTGTTTCAAGAGTTGGATGTTGGTTTTACTCTTGGCTGGGGAAAATGGGAAGAGGGGATACAGCTGACTCCTTAGGCCTTTTGGGAACAGTTACCTTCTGAACCTTCTTTTGAGATCAAAATGGTGTTCCTAATTGAAATCTTGAGAGCAGGGGGATGGTTGCAACTGCCTGATACGTGTTCAGTACAGGACAAGCTGGTGTGGTCCAGCCTCAGACTCCTGAGTACTAATCCTGGCTTTGTCCTTTTGGTGGAGAATGTGGTCATCCCTGAGGAACAACTGAAGCAGACAAAGGGAGAACTATGACAGAAAATCTGTGGCAATACCTGAAATTTCTACTGAAACTAGGGACTGTCATGTGCTCTCACCAGCAGACCTTTTGCTTCTTTCCTGTACAATGAGAATAAACAAAACTTATGCCTTTGCAGTACCCAAGTTCAAGTGCAAAGAAATACTTTATGAACATGAGCACAGAGACCCCCTCTGTGCTGGTAGGCAGATGTCCCAGAGGACTTGCATAGCCCAGCTGTTAGTACAGYACTGGCTTAGTCTGACACCCTTCTGGAGCTCCTGGTGGAAATGCTGATGCAGCCTGTGTGTTTGGGAGCAGGTTAGATGCTGCAGGCACTGCACCGAGTCAAAAGGGCAGACCCTGGGATGTGGCAAAGGCTGAAGCTGACATGTAATCCAAGTAGTCCTGTCACACTGGTTTGGTCACTTCTTATTTGAGAGTAAAAATGTACAGTTTACCCTGCTTCCCTTTGGAGACTTTTTTTTAGCCCTGTTTGGCACCTACCAAGGCTCCAAGATTTTACCTGCAGAAACATTATAGTTTTCCCTTTTTTTTTTGTCTTCTTCTTTTGTTTTTTGGAGAGCAGGGGTATAGGGAAAGAGCACACTGAAATCTTCTCTTCAAAGGTAGTTTTCCTTGCTTTTAGTGRTAGCGCTGGTTAAGAGAAAGTTGTTTTCTTGTTAGAGCTCCTGCTCTCTGTTCAGATTCTTTCCAATAAGGCAATATGATGTGATGTCTGCCTTTTTGCCACTCAAATCCACATGGTGGAAAGAAGCTCCTAAAAGTCCATTTTGAAGTGGTAGTGCCTCTGCCTTCATCATCCCCATTTAAGTTGTGGTTCTCTCGAGCTCTGAAGGAAATGATTTTTAGGGTCATGAGGAGGCTTCCCCAGCACTGCCCTGAGACCAGTAACTGTGTGGCAAGTGTCACTGTGGCAATGTCAGTGGTGAGTGTGGGGCTCAGTTGAAAGGTCAACTCATGAAGGGGCACACACAGTGTGACAGTGATTTAAGGGATCTGGGGAACGGTAGCATTTGTTTTCCTGTGTAAGCTGTCAGGGATGAAAACAGTGCTGTTAAAACAAGCATTTGCATGGGCAAACACTGCAAAGTGTTGCTGCTCTGGAAATGATTTTGTGCATCTGGCATATCTTGCTGGATGGAAACTTGGGCAGAATCTCAGTTGGGTGTGTCCAAAAATTTATTGTATCTTGGCTTCTGGCCTGGAAAATAGAGGAAATTTGGATGCCCTTGTCAACATGTGGTTTATATTGCTYCCCTCCCAGCTGTGTTTTGTGCCACCCTCCTGGAGGGAGCTTCTGCTCTGCCTGTGCACACTGGCCACCAGGGCTAGGAGCTGTGGCCCTCCTTGGTTTGTGTGGAGCATCTTGGTATCACAGATGCTCTTGTCTGCTGCTGTTTGCCGTGGCCATGCTCCTATCCTKTGGGTCACACTTGGCAGAGCTTCCACAGTCATAAGGAGGAATAAAACCCATSCAATGTCTGAGGCAGTACAGTTTTGGGACAGTAAATGGTTTTGGAGTTGCACAGTCTTTATTGCCTTGGAACCAGTGTTTTAACATTAGTTTCCAAGAGCAGGAAGGACCTTGTGCTTCACAAATAAGTTTTGAGGTTTGCTCCCTTATCCTGCATCAGCTGATCCAGCTACTGTGTTCTTTTGGCATCTTGGTGAGCCATGCTGGGCATGCTCTGCTGCTTAGCATTGATGGAGCTTTTGTTCATTCAGCAAGGAGGGGATGTGTCATTACTGCCTTGGTCCCTCTGTGGTGGCAGTACGTTTGCATGCTGGGAAATAGGAATGCCATGCGTAAAACTGAAACTTTTTTCCCCTGCTCTTTTCTTTAGGATGCAATTAGAGATGTTCATGTGAAAGGAGTGATGTACAAATGGATTGAAAAAGATATGGGTGAGTTAAATAGAGCACTGGTGCCAAAATTGATTTGTCACTTCCTTAGTCTTTAGGTAGGATTGATGGGGATTAGGAAGGCCAGTTTGTCACCATGGTGATTCCTTACCTGCCTGCCTAAGGTGAATCTTAACTCAGACCTTTTGCATCCTTAGTGGTGTAGGGGCTAGGTTTAGTTTGGTTTATAGAAATGTGGTCCTGATGTGCCAAAGTGTTTTGGTTGATGCTGTGTGTTTCTTCTGATACAGAAAGGTATATTCTGCACGGGGATGAAATCTACGCTGTGCTGAACCGACTGGTGAACCACAAGAAGAAACTGTTCCTCATCACAAACAGTCCCTTTAGCTTTGTGTGAGTACTGTTATTGCACATCGATGGGCTCCCTCCTCTGAGCACCTGGGAGTTGTATGGGACAGGGTTTTGTGGCAGTAATCAGGAGAGCTCACTGGGAACTGCTTATGGTGGATATTGCACCCACAGCAGTGATCTCACTTTTTGGAGAAGTTACAAGGCTGTGGCTKGCCACAATATTAGAGCTGACACTTTCTATTGCCTCTAGCAGTGTTTTCTGCATCACAGTCTTCCCTGGGCTTCCAGTGGTGCAGAAGAAAGTGTGTGACAGCTTGAAGCAAAGCACAGCATCAGTACTTCATGCAATGAGACAGCCTTGGGGGAGTTCACAAATCTGTTTGCTTTGTTACTGAAATGAGAGCGAATTTAGGACATACTGTTGTAAAGATGCAGTGTACTGGATCTGTTAATTTTTCTATTCCTTTGCCTTTAGGGACAAAGGAATGAAACACATGGTTGGCAAGAACTGGCGGGACTTATTTGACATGGTCATTGTGCAAGCGGACAAGCCCAACTTCTTCACTGACCGGCGGAAGTAAGTGTCCAGGACAGCCCTGCCTGAGGCTTGGGGCCCCCTCCCCRCAGGGAACTGCTTTTTTGGCCTGCCAGAAAGCAGTGATTTGCTAAGCATAGACTAGCTCCAGGAGGCATTCAGCCTTCCACTGTCCTCTCAGATACTCTCTGAGGAGGCAAGAATTGACCAGTCTGGGAATAAGTGGAGAAGAAAACGTGTTTCTAAAATTGGCATGAGAGCTGGCCATTTCATGGTCCTGAGAGTGTGACAAAATCTTTCCTTTTCCTGTTCCCCACCGCAGAGTATCTGTGTGGTTTGTTTTCTGAGATTTTTTGGGGTCTTGTTTGGTTGGATACATGCTGTTTGGGAACTGGCAGCTCTGGGAGCCTTTGTACATGGCAGATGGGTTTTGTGGTCAGTGAGAAACTGCCAAGGGACTACTTGAGAGAGAGACAGGCTGCTGTCCTTACTTTGCTCTTTGAATTCTTTGCTTTGGGAACTTGTGTCTGCTTTGTTGAGGGATTGGTCTGTTCTTTCCCTTGTATGTATTCTCCTCCCCCATTTCCCAGGCCATTGGCATAGGCTGGAATAAATTTATGGAATGGCTTTATAAGCTGTGCTGGCCAGGTAAAGGTTTTTTTCATGGGTTGCAGGTGAAKTGCTTTACAAGTTCAGCCTGGTGCTATGAGGATCTGGCCCTCTCAGAAATAAAACCTATGGCTGCCTGGTGCCCAAGATCCTCTCATGGAGTGGGGAATGTAATGACAAGCCCTCAGGATATACAGGAGACAGCTCAGTTTATCTGCTGAAAGCAGCATGGGGACTGCTTCCCCTTGTCTCTGCAGACTTGCCTTATCCTATTAGGACATTCCATGGTCTCTGTTGGGCTGGGGCATAGCCAGGTTGGAACAGCACACAAAGTGTTTTGTGGCAAAGCCCTCTTGCCCTTGCCATTTCAGAGGGAATCATTATGATTATTTTCCCCCTCTCTGTATGCAAAAAGCAAGAAGAGTTGTTAGGGATTTTGGCATGAAATGGTTACAGTCAATGGACACATTTTGAAAAGATATTTCCCTTTCACACTTTCTCTTCCCCCGAGAAAAATAGTGCAGAAGGCCCAGAAGGTCACTTAGAACTCATGTAGAGCTTTTATTTCAAGTTGTTACATAGGTAAACAAATTTTGTGATYCAAATGCTTTGGTTGCTGGGTAACAATCACCAAAAATCAAAAGAAGTTAACATCTCCCCCCCCTGTTTTTCCCCAGACCTTTTAGAAAACTGGATGATAAAGGCTCACTGCAGTGGGACAAAATAAACCAGCTGGAGAAGGGAAAGATCTACAAAGAGGTAAAATGAATGGCTACATAAGGGRTGTGAAGCAGGAGTCTGAAATGGTGGGAACTTACAACACACCTGCAGTTCTGGAAATTAYTGGAAAAACAGGACAATCTGCTTGGTCCGGGCAAGGGGAAATGACGGGTTCTGCTGTAGGACACTTGCTCGTGTTTGAAAAGTGCAAGACAGAAGTCCTTGAAAAGAGCACCTGTGTAGGTAGAGGGTGTTCATAAGAAGACACACYCTGAGCTCTGGGCTGGCTGTGGGCAGTGGCAGATGCCCTCTGTCCCCATAAGCCCTCGCTGGTCTGGTAGGACACTGTCCCCCAGGTATCAGGGATGGAGGGCCTGGGATAAGTGGGAAAAGGCAGAGCAGGGTCAGGTAATTTAGGATATGGGGTGCTTGCTTTTCTACCCAAGAGAATCTGTGCTGAATTACCTCTGCCAGGCTGRGTTTTCCCTGCTGCTGCCCTGTTTGTGTGAGATGGGGTGGTAGGGAAACATCCTCTGGATGTGTAGGAGAGGCTAGTGAATGTCCCCTACCCCATGTGCAATGAAACCTTCACCCTGGGAGCTCTGCTCTGATATAGCCAATTGTGCACTTTTCCCTCAGCTCTTTTGCTCCTGAAACTCTTGCCCTGGAGGGGCTCCCAAGGGTGTGGTATTTGAGGCTTAGAAGGCACAGTTCTCTGAAACCTGTTTTGCATACAAAGATCTTCCACACCTCACTCCAGATTGCTCTCCATAAGGTTGGAAAAGGTGGATTTGTGGAGAAGGGAATAGAGAAACAAGGGTGATYAAATAGGGTACAAAGCATCAAAAAGGGTACAAAGCCTGGCTCCTGACTCCCCTTCCAGAATGACCAGCATGTCTGAAGATGAGCTGCTGCTCTGGTGAACTTGCTGCCCTGGGTGTTGTCCTTGCAGCTGCTCTGTCCCCTGAGACAAGTTGCCTCTGGCTTTAGGACGGTTTGTTCTTGGTTATTTGAGCTGTTCAATCCCACGGGAAGAAACTGTTAGTGAGACTCGGGTCAAGTAGCTGGGACCTGACCTGTGGTAGCAAAGCAGGTCGTGTCCTYGAGTAGTGCTGTTAGGAAGCCTTGGTGGGTCTGCCAAAGTGCTGGGCCAGTGTCCCATCCCCTGCCAAGAGCTTGGAGCTGGGAACATGTAAGTAGAGCTCATTCCCAGTGGGTTACCAGCTCCCTCAGGAGAAAAGGCACACCTCAGCCATGGAGTTTATTGCTGCATTAAATCCTGCTCTTGGCCAACCTACATCTTGTGCCCACAGGTTGCTTACCTATGTGAATGGTGCACTGAGGAAGGGAAARGATGAGAGAAGAAGGAGGGATAGGTAGGATTTTGGGCTCCTCTCCACTTCTCCCTCACCATGGTGTTTATCTAACTGTATTCAGGCTGTTGCCTAACTGTGGTTCTTGGGATGTGACAGTGTGTATCCTGGTTATAGCCCACCCCATCTCCAGGATTTTTGGTTTCTTGGAGTGGCTTCTTTCTGGGAAGTGTTAGTGGCCATGGACCTTGCTCTGCTGGTRGTTTTGCCAGAGGCCTCTGAGCTGTTCCTGTCCCCTGAAGCATGGCTTGATGGTAATTTTTTTGCTGTAGTTATCCCATGAATGGGACCACAGGGATTGGTGCTTTGCCCTGGGGACTGGAAGACTGAAATGATGTCCTCTAGTCCCTGGGTTCTGACAGATGTGTAGTGTTTTCTGTATGTGGCAAGTTTGTACTCCCATCCCTCCCCTGGTCTGTGATCTCAAGGGGAAAAGAGAACAGGATCTGGGGTCTCAGAACAGCTCTGTGGCTCCATGGATCTCCAAGCATGAGTTTCCTAGCAGTCAGGTCCATTGCTGTTTGAGGTGACTGAGCACACAGCACAGTACTATCCTCCTTCCAAGGCTGTGGTCCATTTCCCTGCTCTGCCACTGGCTTCCTGAGCAGCAGCAATGTTGTGTCCAAGAAGTGCAGAGGCCTGTCCAGTCCTGTTGTTTTGTGCTATTAAGTGCTCAGCTCCAGGGATGCTGCAGTAACAGAAGGCCCAGCAGCCTGGTTCTGGGCAGCCTTAGCTGTACATACAAGCTGCCACGGCTGCTGTGGGGGCTGCCTTGTGTYTGGGGGCTTTCTGGGCAGGCTGGTGCTGGTGGCTGGGGGTGCTGGCTCTCTCCTGCCACTGGAGACTGGCTGGAGGGATTGCTGCTGAGTGGCTCATGGGTTTGCATTGACTGCTTGTGCTGGTCTGCTGGCATTGATGGGGCCTTTTCTTTTCCTAGTGGGGTTTTTTCATTACTTGTGTGAAAAACTTGTGTGAAGATGGAAAAGTAGTGCCTGAAGTGTCTTCTGGGTATGGATGTTTGGAAAGCCCTGAAAGCTGCTTGGTGCTGTGCTTTAGCTGGTGCTTTGGAGTGGGGTTTGGTTTGCATTACTCAGCTGTGAATCTGTGCAGGCTGCCTGGTTCTTTGGCTTGGTTAAACAATTCCTGTGGAMATGTGGGTGTTGTTAATCTTTGAGGTTGGGATGGTGGTCAGTGATGTAGAACAGCTCCTGACTGGAAAAGCCTGATGGTGCTCSCCTTACCTCTGGTGCTCCTGGGGTGAAATCATTATCACCTGAGATCAACAACTTTTAAACCCAGAACACCAGGRGCTCTTTCTGCCCATCCTCAGGCTTTTCTAATTTAGTTGTCTTCTGGCCCCTACACTACCTCTTTTTGTTGCTTTTTTAGACCAAGTTGTCTTCTTGATGTGCTTTGCCCTAGAACACAGAATTTCCCCTGAATTCCCTGTTTGCAAAAACTCTTTGGAAGAGTTTTTGCCTTTTCTCTAGCCTTAAAAAAAAGCTGAGGGATGTACAGAGGGTTGTCACATAGGAAGAAAGTGAAGCAGGGAATGACAGAAACCACTGTGTAGATGGTGGGGCAGAGAGCAGGTTGACACTCCATGGGAGTGCTCACACCTGCATGTGGTAAGGTGGCYTGTACCCACGTTTCACTCTGTGCTCCTGTCACTTGCAGGGCAACCTCTTTGATTTCCTGCGGCTGACGGGCTGGCGTGGATCCAAAGTGCTCTACTTTGGTGATCATCTGTACAGTGACCTTGCGGTGAGTGAAATATCTCTGCTCTCCAGTGAGGTGGGAGCAATCACATGTGGCCCCAGCTGGGCTGGAGATAAGGCAGGGCCTGCTGTGAGTGCTCAGGGCTGGGCTGTGCTGGGTGCCCCCCAAACAGGACACACAGGCTGTCAGAGGCAGGCACCGGAGAAAGGGCTCCTGAAGTACTTTGTGGGTAAAGTCTGTGAATTTGAGAGCAGTTTCTATTGATCACACCATTTTAGATGCTTCATGCAACTGATCCTGATGACCAGGGGCTGGTTGCTACTGGCACAGGCCATGGATGGCTGTCCCCTGAGAATCCAAAATGGGAACAAACCCACTTCTAAGAACCAGGGTTGTGTTTGGCTTTCAGTCTTTATGTTGAATTCTTGGTTGTTTTTTCACCCTGACCTTCAGGACCTCATGCTGCGTCATGGCTGGAGGACTGGAGCCATCGTTCCTGAACTGGAGACGGAGATCCGGATCATAAACACAGAGCAGTACATGCACTCCCTGACCTGGCAGCAGGCTCTGACAGGGCTGCTGGAAAGAATGCAGGTAATGGCTGAGCAAGACAGGTCATATGCTGCCTTCTGAATCTGAATTTTGGGGATGAGGGGATGTATCATCTTGCCCGGTTCTCAAAAATATCCTCCTYCTGGTGCAGTGGGCTCTGGGTTTGTGAGTTACAGTGGAAAATGGAGGCAGCTGAGATGTGTTGAGGAATGTGGTGCCTTCTACTGCTSTCTTTGCAGATGTATCAGGATGCAGAGTCAAAGCAAGTATTGCTGGAGTGGATGAAGGAACGGCAGGAGATCAGGTGAGCACTGTCCCCCCTCACTCATGAGGCCTCTCACAAGCTCCCAGTCCTGCACTGTGGGTTTGTTTTCTAACCTGCTTTGGGGATAATGATGCTGCAGCTATTGGACTCCGGTCCTGCTTGGTGTCACTTTCCTCTGAGCGGCGGGCATGCAGCAGTGCAGTCCTGCAGCCTGGCAGGTTGGACTGGTTTGAAGGCAGGGTGGGGAAGAGGAGTGCTGGGAAGGGTTGGTGGGCTGTCTGCTACTGCAGCTCTTGCAGCTCCTGACACTGCTTGTAACAGGTAGAGTAAGAGTGCACTGAATATTCACCACTCTCACTGYACAGGGACTGGTCTGCATCACAGCCTGGGAAATGGGTACTTGGGGTGATCCCCTAATGCTCAGGGAGTGGGGTGGCCCAGGGCTAAGGGAGTGGGAAGAATCTGTGACCACGGTTTTATCTACAGAGCATCGTGTCTTTCTTCTTAGGTCGCTGACAAAGAACCTGTTCAACCCCCAGTTTGGAAGCATCTTCCGCACCTTCCATAACCCCACGTACTTCTCCCGCCGGCTGGTGCGCTTCTCTGATATTTACATGGCTTCCATCAGCTGCCTGCTGAACTACGACGTGAATTTCACCTTCTACCCCCGGCGCACCCCTCTGCAGCACGAGGCTCCGCTCTGGATGGATCAGCTCTGCACGGGCTGCATGAAAACCCCCTTCCTGGAGGAGATGGTGCACATCCGGTGAAGGGCAGGTACTGCAGGCAGCAGCAGCACAGCCGGGGCTGGAGCGGGGCCGGGCAGCACCTCTGTCTACCACTAAAGGGCGTTTGACACTTGCGTACGTGTGTAGATGGTGTGTTTATTTTCTCCCTTCACTGGCTCCATCCCTTTCCCTGAAGTGCACTGCAGGCTGGACAGGATGGGTGCTTGTGCAGGGAGTCCTCTCTTGGATTAGGTGAGTTGGAGGGCCAGTGCTGGTGGGAYACTGCCACTTTCCGTGCCCAGACAAGTGGCTCAGGCACAGAGCTCCATGTCTCCAGTGYTTGGGGAGAGCAACCCATGGGAGGTGTAACGAGGTGTGTCAGGTCTATAGCTGCCCCCACAGCCTGGGACTGCAGCGTGAATGACTCTGCAGGTGGACAGGGAGGGTCAGGGCTGCCAGCTGGGCAACCAATCCCATCAGTGCGTGCATTACAAGACAAAGCAGCAGCAGCRTTACCTGTCCAGCAGCCCTCAGCCCCATCCTGCTCCCCACCAGACTGGTCTGTCCATATGGGGACTCTGGTAGGTAACTGGGCAGGATGTGCAAGCCTTGGGTGTGGGAGTAGGTCACAGGGTCTCAAAGTTACTGTTTGGGAACATGGCTGGTTTTTGAGTGAGCTTAAGGCTGTGCACTGTTGGTATTTTTGGGTTTGGTGCCATGTGACATCAATATTTTTGGCAGTTGATGTGGTGTGGTCTGTTGTGAGGTGCAGAGGGATTTTTTCAGCCCTTCAGTTAAGCTGCAGGTGACTGTCCAACTCTGTTCACTGAGATGTGGCCTAAGTGGCTGGAGGGACAGGTGAGGAAAGTTGGGGAGGGGGCGAGTGTGAAGTGCTGCTGGGTCTGGGGGGTGAGAAAGGGAAGCGAGGCCAGGTAAAGCCCTCTGGTGCCTCCTCAGCAGGAGGAAGAGCAAAGAGATGSTAATAGTGATGGCAGAGTATAAGGATGGGACAAGAGTGGGAGGCAGGAGGCCCAGCAGGGTGAGAGCTGCTTTAGGATGTGAGGTTCAGAAAGTGCGCTCTGCACTTGGCTCAGGGCCTTACTGGTCCAGGCTTCAGCCAGCTCCAGGGTCATGCAGGGTGTTGGGGAGGGGTAGAGGGCAGGTGAGGAGAGAAGGGAGTGTGGAGAGTTTGTGCCACTCTGATACTGGTTGGCTCTAGGAAWGGGAGCTCATGCCATCAGAAAGCTGGTTAGTGTTTGGGAAGGGATGGCCACAGGATGAAGGGGTGGAGATATTGATTGCCTTGGTCCTCCTCCTCCACTCACTGCCACACATTTGGACATGGCACAAGGGTGATAGTGCCAGCTTTCTCAGGGGTGAGAAGTGGCAGGGACGAGAGAAGGAACAAAGATAGGAGGTCTGGCAGTGAGCAGGCAAAGACATGAATGAGTGATGGCAGAATGTCTGGGCTGTGGGTTTGGAGGAAGACTGGGGCTGAGCATGGGGTGAGGCACCAGTGCCTTGTAAGCACTGGGCTGTGGTGAATGCTGCAGGGGCTGGGGGTGTCAGTGTGGGGGCAGCTGAGAGGGGGAACCAGAGCAGTGTGGAGGACCCTCTGCCAGGAGCTGTGACTCAGAGAAAGGCGCTGTGTGTGTCAGCAACCCTCAGTGAGTGACACGCACACACACAGAGACACACACACACACACACACACACACAGACACACACACACATATCTTCTCCTGCATGTTCCTCCCCAGTGCCGTGCCAGGGTGGCCTGTCAGTCTGTCACTTGTGTCTCACTGCCTTGTCTTTGTGCCATGTGCCAGCCTGTTGCAGACTTTCAAGATGCCTCATGCTCAACTCAGTGGCTTAGACAATCTGTTAACATGGCCCCTCTAATCAAACCTGTAGTAGGTGCATGTGGTGTTTGTCTTTGTGCTGGATGTAGTGTGTAGCTCAATAAACGTCTGCAGCATGTGTAACTAACGGACTAACCCACTCATTGTGCTCTGTGGGGCTCTTCTGCCTCTCCTGGGGGCACGACCGACGGCAGCCKCGGCTGAAGCCGGGGTGGGCATCGGAGAGACCGAGGCTGAGTTCAGCACGGAGCAGTCGGGGCTCTTACAGCGGTAGTGCAGGCAGGGGCACCCGGGAGGGGAGGGAAGGGGTGCCGGGGGTGGTGACTGACGTGACTCGTACCTGACCGGGGGCAGTGTGAGGGCACAGGAGCGAGGGCCAGCGGGCCCCGSGGCTGTTGCACGCAAACACTAAGGGCCATACAGCCGTAGGAGCRGCTGAACTGAGCCCCGGGAGCTGGAGGTTTGCCAGGCATCACCTCGTACGGGGCCATGACGGGCTCGGGGCGGGGTCGAGAAGGGGCTGTAGCTCCCACCTGCTGGGGGCGGGCGGAGGGAGGCCGGGGCGGCGAGGCTCGGGGCGGAGGGCAGGCGCGGGCACAGCCGGTGGCGCTGAGCTGTTTATTTCCCCGCGAGGCGGTGCGGTCCGGTCGGGGTCGTGCGAAGTCACTGCGGGAAACCGCGGGGGTCGGTGCCGACGTCCGCCAGGGGCGGTTCCTGCGGGAGAGAGCGCGGTGTGAGAGCGGAGCGGTGTGAGCCCGGGGCGGGGCGGGCGCGGGGCGGGGCGGGATGAGCGCGGGGCGTGGCTCACGTGCAGCGGTTCGTAGTCGGGGAGGTGGCTGCCGTACAGCGGGTTGGGGATGGCCACGAGCGGCCGCTGCGGGCGGCACCGGGCGGTGCGGGGGCCCGAGCGCTCCGGCCGGGGCTGCGCCTCCTCCTCTTCCTCCTCCTGCTCCTCGTCCGCGCGGAGATCCGCCTGCAACGGGAGCG
>NW_026623465.1:963237-1048753 GCF_030028575.1 Malurus melanocephalus | reverse complement strand
CCGTGCCCGCTGGGGCGGGGCCGTGCCCGCTGGGGCGGGGCCGTGCCCGCTGGGGCGGGGCCGTGCCCGCTGGGGCGGGGCTGTGCCCGCTGGGGCGGGGCTTCGCTGCCGGTACCGCGCCCCGCCCACCCCCTGCCCGCTGGAGCCCGCGGGCGCCCTCTGGCGTGCCGGCCCCTTCGCGCACCACTCGGGACCCGCACCCGCCCCGGCTGATCCGCCGGGCACCCAGCTCCATCCACCGCCCTCCCCTCCCCGCCCCGCTCTCTCCAGCAGCACGTACCTGATAGTACCCGAACTGCCCCTGCTGCCGCCGCCTCCTCACCCAGTAGTAGGCGACGCCGGCACCCGCAGCCAGCACCARCGCGAAGCACAGCGCTGACAACGTCCCCGTGGCCACAGAGCTCGACCCCTGAGCCGCACCGTTCACCTGTGCCGAAAACAGCAGCGCCGTCACTGCGCTGTCMCGGCACRGCAATGGCACTGCCCCGGCTGCTGSTCCCCAGTGGGACCGTGGGCAGCCCTCCCAAAATGAGCCACACCAGAGAGCACAGGACAAGGCCAGTTCTTGCGGTGACTGTCAAGTCATTCCTGTTCCCAGGCCCTGTTCGTGTCCCAGACTCACCTGGCCAAGGTGAASGACAGGTGGGATCCTTAGTGGCTCTGCTATCACGTGAATGATGCCATTGAAAGCTACGATGTCCCACTCCACAATCATCGTGTCATTGATCCTTTTGGCGTCCTACAGCACAGGACACAGATAATGTCACCTGCCTAGAAAGGCTCCCCATCATTCCCTGTCTCAAAA
This sequence comes from Malurus melanocephalus, assembly GCF_030028575.1. Lineage (NCBI taxonomy): Eukaryota > Metazoa > Chordata > Aves > Passeriformes > Maluridae > Malurus > Malurus melanocephalus. The sequence continues at coordinate 1,047,948 of NW_026623465.1, read as the reverse complement.
GAGATGTGGTGAAAACTTGTGGGCTTTTTTTGCCCTCTGCCAAAGCTAAACCTACTGAGTGCTCTGTACTGTTGCTYGCTGGGAGGTCTGATACATGGAGGTCGTATCCTGACTGGGATGGGATGATSGTGCCCGTCGTGAGGTTGAAGCTGAAGAGGACGACATTGCTGGACGACACGTGGAGCTTCAGTTCTTCTCCTGTCAGCGTCTGAATRAGCATCAGTGCACAGGGGTGAGAAATGGATGACCTGGTTTCTCCCCTTCCCTGCTGCTCCMCCAGCCCCATCCAGACTCTCCATGGCCACAACAGCTCAATTCATGGACAACATGGCACACAATGATTGTGCAGAGCAGGGGGAATTTGCCACCCTTAGGATTGTCACACCTCAGCTGGAGAAGCTCTGAGCATCCTGACCTGACCTCTATGGCTCGTCTGAGGGAGTTGTTCAACTAAAGACCTCCATTGATCTCATCTGGCCCACATTCCTCCTTCTCCCCCAGACTGTTTCACACCATCCTGCCAGCTTTGGTGACACTTGCTCTCCTCTGGGGCTCTGATAGTTCATCCCTGTTTGCTTACCTCATTGTCTGCAAAGCCCGAATTCAGAGGGACAAAGAGAGTTTTGGGAGCAGAGACATCAGACAAATACATGAAAAGATCCAGTCCTTCTTCTGTCTCATTGGCGAAATTGAGCAACATCTGGAAGAGATGGGAGATCTTCGCCATCAGTATATTGCTGGCAGCACAACGCTGTTACCTTCCCCCCATCAGGAACTCTCCAGCCCTGGAAAGAAAGCCCCTCTCTGTGTTTGTACCCTGCACACAGACCCAACTCCACCTCCTCCCTCCCTCTGCCTTGCTGCTCCTGCAGAAGAGCATCGCTTACGGAATAGAAGGTGGAGAAGCGGTCCTGGTCTGCGAGYACATCGGGGAGTTTCCCCCTGCACCAGTACCCATCTCCCACAAACCCATCAGGACAGGCGCAGGTCAGATCTGCAAAGGAACACCAGGGTGTGATTGGACTCACCAGTGCTGGCTGCACCAACCACCTTTGGATTTCTGGACATGTGGGCATGGCAAGAGGGGGTGTGCCCACATGCCCTTATGCTCCAGAACAGYTCCTGCCTCCTGCCCTGACACAGCTCTCGTGCCCACCAGGAAATGTGCTGGCACCACTCACCCTTCTCCCGGTAGCAGAACGCATCCCAGGTCTCACTGAGGTTGCTCCGGGAGCCATAGTCCACAATGCCCACACGGCTGGACCCACAGCTGGGGTTGGGGTAGGCTGTGGGGTATCCAGCTGTGCCATTGTCCAGCCAACCCACCAAGCACAGATGGAATCCCATCTAGAAGAGGAAAATGAATGATTAAATTAAAAATACCTCTGTCCCAGGTTTTCTGCCCCAATGGAAATTTCCATTGTCCTTTATCCAACATGCCCCCACCACCTGAAGTGTTGGGCACAGTCACAAGTCCCATCCCAGTGTGACCAGCAAGACCCACCAGCCCTCCCGTTTCATGGCTGTACAGGGAGCAAACAGGGCCTGGCTAAGGGGATGAGAGGTTACCCACCCACACATCACCCCTGGGCTGGGCCCCAAGAGAAGCACAGCCTGTCCCAGCCCCACAAGGGGACAGAGCCACCCCTGGCCTGACCTGCTGCGCTGCCGAGAGCTGCTGGAATGTGGCCAGGGAAGCGCCTTCTGCAGCACAGGCTGCCTGAGCCTGCTCATAAGTGAAGTCGTACTTTTTTCGGGGTGACTGCAGATGGAACACGCCCATAGTCTTATCTGCAAAATACCAAGGCCCGGGAGCATCAGTACAGGACACACTGAGCCACCTCCCTGGGCAGCCATGTGGGTCCCTGTGCCAAGGAGGGTGGGATGTGGACAAGGCACAGGTGAGGGAGAGGTTTCCTCTGAGCTTCTCGCCTTCCTCTGGTCCCACCAGAGGCCATCTCACCTCACATGGGAACAGACAAGGACGGCTCATCCTCCCCATATGACATGTGGGGAAAAGAGGAATGTCAAAACCACACCAAGCTACAGCAATGAGTCCCTGTGCCCTTGGCCATCCCACCCTCCAGCTTTCCTGAGAAGAGCTCCAGGCCAAAGGTGAAGGATGAGGGAATGTGCCCACCAGGTCTCTCTGTGGAACATCATCTCTGGCACTGTGGGGTTAAGCRCACTCACCATGGAAGTGCAGGTCAGTGCAGATGGCCTCCCGGTGGCACTGCCCATTGTCCTCCAGGCACCGATCTATGGGGGGCACGACCTCTTCCAGGCACTGGATCCCATCCCCGACGTAGCCCTGCTTGCACTCGCAGCGCCGCTCGTTCTGCAGCACAATGGAAGGGTGGCATTGCGTGAGTGCAAACACACAGATGCCAGCTGGGGATCCTTGTAYCCCTGAAGATGGGGATGAGCCTTCAGAATGCCTCTACAGCCTGCCAAGACTATGACAGAGCTGTGAAAGGCCACGTGGCCTGTCCTACCCCCACAGCCAGGCAATGTCACATTGACATCCTTGGCACATGCTGTTTGAGCTTTGAGGATTGTCCATGACTCTTGCACTACACCACACTCCCAGTCCCATCTTCCAGCCTGCAGTGATCAGCTTTGGCKCCTCTGCAAAACTGGTCGGCATTGTCCTTGAAGGACCATCCAGAATAGCTCAGGAATGACACAACTGATACAGCTTCTGCCCCTTAGAGGAGTGGGGGACAACGGCCTCAGCATAACAACCCCAGGACCAGCAGAGCAGCACAGCCCCTGCCTGGTGGTAAGGACCCGCAGGATGAGTGCAGTATGTGAGGAGGGGCAGGGAGGGGACTGCAGCAGGACTGGACACTGTCACATGGCTGTCCTCCAGCAGCCTGGGTGTGCCAGGGCAGCTAGCTGGGCTGCTCTCCCACACACACGGGTGTCCCCGGCCCCAGGGCCCGCACTCACCGGGCCGGTGCTGATGCACAGGGCGTGCTGGCTGCAGTCCCCGTTCCTGCCGTCGGCACAGCGGTCGATGGGCTCGCAGATGTAGCCGTCACCTCTGTAGCCGGGGGCGCAGGCACAGGACACGTTCACRCCCGTCTGTGAGCACTGAGCGTGCCTGGCACAGCCCCCGTTGTCCTGGCTGCACATGTCGATCACTGCAGGGGCAAGTGCTGGGTTAACTAAAACACCTCGCGAGGTGTCCAGGGGACCAGCCTGGCTGTCCTGCCAGTTGTCACCCGACATGGCCATCGGGAGATGGTCACCCGTTCCCGTGCCCTGCTGTCCGCTCCCCCCGCCCAGCCCAGCCCAGCCCAGCCCCCGGCGCTGCCCCACCTGAGCACGTTCTCCCGTCCCCCTCGTAGTGCAGGTCGCACTCGCACAGGTTCCCGGCGCGGCAAACGGCCTGGGCGTGGCACGGCGGAGAGCAGCTGGGTGTCACCACTGAAAGCACACACCCGGCTCACGGTGACCCAGGGCTGTGACACGGGCACAGCTGCCACCCCACCAGCAGCCTCTGCCCCGTGCTCGCAGCTCTCCCCTCCCCCTGTTCTCCCCTGCAGGTGCCTTGCCCAAACACAGAGGTTTGTTACTCTATCAAATACACCTCAGACCTTCACCTCAGCCTCAAGCTCTCCTTGGAGCACCTCTGAGCTCAGGAACTTGCTCATCATACAGCAGTTTTTCTCCTCTGCCCAGTCCTCACCACCCCAACCCTTGTGAAATTCAACAGTGTGAGCTGGATCTCAGGATGAGCCTCACAACTGAGAGCTCCTTTTAGGAGATATTTCTGAACAGCTGCTTCAACTACCCAGCTCCTGSGAAGGCACCATGTGGCAGCAGGTCCCAGGGAATGGCTTAGCATGCCTCACCCAGTCTGGTTTCACAGCGGTCCCCAGTCCAGCCCTCGGCACAGAAGCAGAAGCCGTCGCCGTGCAGGCCCCCATTGCACACACCGTGCTCAGTACAGCTGCACTCTGTGGGARTGGACAAACACACCATTTGTGCCTTGGTGGAAAGGTTCTGGGACAGCCATGTGGCAGCAGCTTGGCACTGTGGGCATGTGTGGAGGGGGCACAGCAGCCCAACACATCCCTTCCTGCCACTGCCACCCCTGGCCCCTGTCACACACACCCTTGACTGAGAAGAGAAGCCTCTGCACCCACAAACCCCCATCACTCCTCTCCCCAGGGCATTTCTGGAATGTGTTTCTCAYGCTGAAACATTCCTGAAGACCCCGTAAGGTCCAGTTTGGGATGGGAGGATGGAAGACTCTCTTTTCCTTCCCTTTGCTTTTGTCTCACACGAGCACAGGTCCCTGCTGAGYGTGTCCAGGAGATGCTCTATCTGCACAGTGTTCATCACAACTTCAGTGTGCCCACAGCACAGTGAAATACTTTCTCCCAACCTGGGGCCCTCAGCTGTGCTTGATGAACCAGGAGGGGTCTTTCACCCTGTGTCTTTCAGCCGTGGGCTGACAGGGGGTCAGGCCATCCCCCCCTCTCCTGCAGCACCCTGTGCCACATTCCCCGCCCGGCACAGCCACTCCGCGCTCTGCCATGCCCTGCGGTACCTCKGCACTCGGGGCCGTATCTGCCGGGCGCGCACAGCTCGCAGCCCGTCCCGATGAACGCCTGGCTGCAGTTGCAGATCCCCGAGCCGCCGATTTTGTCATCGCAGGTCCCACGGTTGTTGCACGGCGCCTCCAGCCCTCCTGGGCACGCTGTAAATGGGGCACCTTAGTGAAGCTGTGGTGACAAAGGGACCCGGTGCTGGAGGGGAGCCACCCACTGCCACCCCCTGCCACCCCACAGACCCCGCACACACCGGGTGCCYCCTGAGCTGCTGCTTAGACAGCTCAGCAGTCTGGGGAGTGAGTGCTAGGAACATCCCGTGACAGGAAAACTTAGGAATGGGGGCAACGGGGACAAATTTGGCACAGCTTCTAGCTTGGGAAGAGCCCCAGCTGTGATGTGCTGGGTCTGGGCTGACCCACCCCACGCCAACAGCAGACTCACCCAAGGATGTGAAAGTGAGAGCACTGGCTATATCTGGGGGTGAGTGACATGTGTGACAGCCACTCCCAGCAGMCCTGTGCCCAGGGCTCTTCAGCGAGACAAGACATTCTCCAAGGAAAGGGAACTCCCTGATATAATCCCAGRGGATTGTTCCCTGCACCCTTCACAGGCTGGGGCTCCCGCACGGGGTTTTGCCCACCCTTCTCCAGGGAAGCACATCCATGGGTGTCAGATGTGCTGGACCAGCAATAGCACGATCCCACAGGAGACAGGGCGGGCAGGGACAGGGTGGCGTGGCTCACCCTGACAGTCCCGGCCATAGTGGTTGGCACAGCACTGTGGCACCCACTGGCTGGAAACGCAGCTCCTCCTGCAGCCTCGTCTCAGAGGCCCCCTGGAAGAGAAGTGTCTCCTGAAGGGGTCCCACGGCGAGTGCGACCACGCCGGCCGCAAGAGGGAGTTGCGGTGAAACAGGAACGTGTTCCTCAGCAGGGGGCTCCCGTAATAGTAGCAGCGCTTGGTTTCCCCCTGCGAGGAAACAGGCAAAACAGAGAATTTGCCACACTGGTCACTGACAGCTCACCTTAACTTTCCTTGTGTCGCTCATTACAAGTAGCAGAGGCTTCCTAAGGCGCTGGTGACAGAGGGGCCCCAGATGAACCTCAGGGACTTGCCAGAATCCCGCGGTGAGAACGGGATACAGCCACTGCCTCCCAAGGCTGCTCACCCATGGGATCCACCATGATCCACCCCCAGGCTGAGCTCTTTTGCTAAAAGGCACCCAGAGCCACCCCTACTGCTGCTAGAGGGACCCTGTGCCACTGTTACCCCCACATGCACTGACCAAGCAAACACCACCCGACCCCATATTTTTCAGCCAAGCTCCTGCATGACTTGGGGCAGGGCATGGACAGTGTGACTGAGCCAAGGGCCCAYCACCACATGCACGTGGGCCTTCATTTTGCTGCTAAAACATGAARGGCGTGTGGGTATTGTCATCAGAGCCCTAAGAGGCCTCTTTGGTGACAAAGCTGTGAGCTTTACCCGTTGAACGGAGCCAGCAGGGCAGGGTGGCTCGAAGCCACAGAGTCCACAGCTCTCTGTCGATCCCTGTGGAGGGGAGAAAGAAACCTCACAACAACTCAGCACATGCTGCTGCCTCTCTTGGCTGCCCAGCTTTGCCAAGGAAGAGCAGCAAATCCCAACATCCCTCTTCCCAGGCACAAGTAGCCCAGATCCTCACTCTCCTGCAGCTTACCTGCAGCTCAACAAGGCTGAACTCATCACACCGAGATCCCAGATCTGGTGGCTCCAACAGTCTATCAATGCCAAAAGCAATGCCTCCATTGAATTCCATGTGCCTCTGGATGATAGTGGCATCGCCGTTCCCCACCAAAATCTCCCCCTAACAGAAGAAGAAAGCAACTTGTTATTCTGGCACATCCTACATCTGGGCTGTACCGCCCAAGAGCTGCCCCTTGTTGGCTGCCACGGCTTCTTAATCAACCCAAGCACTCCAAAACCTCTGTGCACATGTCCTTCACCACCCTTCCTGATTGACTGCTCTCCTAAGGATGGCCTCTGTCCATGCAGCARAGCGAATGTGGCACCAAGGGGGTGGCTTTGCAGCCAGGTCACCATGCCATGCACAGGTACCACACACCTCTGCATTCCCTGACAGCTGGTCATGCCTTGTGCCTCTGCAGCCCAGGAGACTGGGGTGTCCCAGCCTACAATCACCCCAGCTCTGTGTTCACTCCCTGCCAGGAGCAGGGAGTTGCCCCGTGGCCATACCCAGGGACATTTGCTCCATAGGAGGCCAAGCTTGGAATCACCAACACTCACCACATGGGCTTTGCTGCAGCTAAACGAGATGGTGGAGCCRTGCAKGCTCCGTATGGTTTCGACCTGGGGCACGTTACCTGCAACAATCTAAGAGGGAAAAAGAAGAATGTGAAGGAGAGACTGGCAAAACCGGCTATTCATGTTAACAGATGGTGAGGATGGGTCAGTGACCACCCTCAGAGGGGCATGATGTGGCTGCTGGTGTGGGTGGCACAGCACAGCAATACTGAGTCCCAGATTCCTCAACAGTGAGAGACCAGTGTGTGAAAGCAGACCCTGGTTTTGCTCAGCTGGACTCTCCCCTTGTTCACACCCCTGCACACAAGAGCCTGTGAGCCTTGCAGCTCCCCAAGAAGCTGCTGACAGCAGGTTTCAGCTCAGCCACCAGAGKTTCATGAGGACACTGTAGATGCCTCAAATGCTCAAACACCTCTGGGTCTTCTCAAGACAGTGATACRCAGCGTGTTCTATGGCAGCAAAATATTCGGTGAGGTCACTGTGACAATTAGCCACAGCAGGCACTGGCACCACGTGTGGCCTTGGGAGAGGAGCCTGTGTGCTGTCCCCTTTACCTTTRTGTCCCTGATCATGTGTGCTTTGAGGTAGGAGGCCAGCACGTCCCGGTGCTCCCTGCGGTACAGGAACTTCTGCCGGTTCTCCGGGAGGGCGTTGAACGCGGCGTCCGTGGGCCAGAGCAGCGTGAAGGGTCTGTGCACGGGGTCTCTGAGCAGCGGCAGCAGCTCCGCGTCCTGCCCGGAGCACAGGGACACCAAGGGGAAGCCCCGACTGCCATCCTGAGCGTGCCCATGCACACAGCATCTCCCCCGAGCAGCAGGGGCAGGGGCTCACCTGCAGCAGCTTGCTGTAAATGCTGTACCCAAAGGCCTCGGCCACTTCYGTGATGTTCTGCTGCAGAGGGAGAAAGCAAACAGCTCTCACCAAGGATTCCCCCTCCAGGAGCAGCAGGGCAGGGGAGAAACCAGACAGGCAAMAAGTACAGTAGCTAAACACTAGTTTATCTCTGTCACCATCACACTGGTGATTTGGCCTGGAAGGGGCTGGCATTCAGCAGCCATCACTTTTCTGATTCATCCTGGATAGACACTGCTATGGCAGGAGCTGGGATGAATTCCAGAACTCTGTTGTGCTGCACAGAAAATGTGTTATATTCTGCAAATTGCAGGATCTCTAAGCCCCTRGTGCTTGCTTGAGCAGAGAGGCATTGGCAAACTCATGCTGCAAGCTGCTCTGTGCTGGAAAGGAGTCTTATGGTTGGCATGGGACATGATCCTCCTGCCTACMTCCAGAACTGCTCCTTACTATGGGTAAGGCTCCTCATGTTCCAAATATGGCTATGCCACAAATGCTGTCACCTTCACAAGCCAAATCTGTGGCCTCAGACAACCCCCAGGCAGTCAGGGAGAGGGAGGAAGAGCAGCTCAGGCAGCCTTGGGCTGAGGCAGCACTGCTGGGAGAGAGATCCCATCCCTGAGCCCAGCACAGCCCTGAGAGCAGGCACAGCTCCCGCCTTACCCGTGAGAGCTGTGAGGAAACGTTGTGTCCCACCAGGTCACTGGGAATRAGGATCCTGTTGATGAAGTGAATGACCCCGTTCACACCGATGATGTCACTYGTGACCACTTTGGCTTCCTCGTTGAGAGAGATGCTATTCTGCGAGAGAGGGGACCTGCTGAGCCTGCACAGCCACAGCACTGCCCTGGCCCCTGGCAAGACACCTGCCACAGCCACAGGGCCTKCAAATGACAGAGTGAGTGACATCCTGACAAGACAGACAGCCAAGGGAATTACCTCATTCACTGTGATCTTGATTTTGTGGCCAGATAAAGATGTAAGGGACTCCTGGGCTTCCAGGTCACTGGAGAGCAACTTCTGGCAGCCCACCATGTGGTAGCGAAGCAGGTCCCGGAGGAGACCTCTGCTCTTCCACTCCTCAAACTAGAGAAAGAAAACAAGAGTGAGGTCACACTGGGGCACTCTGCCTTGCACACAGGGCCACAGCCATGACAGGAGAGACCTGGTTTGAACAAGTCCTCTCTGACTCATCCCTGCAGGAAGGCTTGTCCCCCCAAAACACAAAACCATTTCAGAGCTTTGGGAAATTTCAACCAGCTTGACTAGGCAGTGATAGGGTTAGGATATTCCATTACACTGACACCAAAAAGCTGATGTTCTCTTATTCCTGAGAAGGAGTAAGAGGTCTGTCACAGATGCATGGAAGTGTTGCTGTTACCAGCCCCACRGGCACCAAAGCCACCACACACCACTGATCTGGCACGGTGCTTCTGAGGCCCACAAGACATCATCTCCAACAAGGATCTCCTTACAAGAGCCATGGCACCCCTGTCCAGGCTGCCTCCTCAGTGAGATGCCTCCAAGCTTCTGCTCTTACCCTGACKGAGAACAGGGGATGCCTTTAACTCTCCATGGTGCCCCTTTGCTTCTATTCACTGGGCAGAACCATCCCAGAGGGGACATTGCCACAACTGGAGCWGTCAAACACCTGACAGAGTTCGGGGTGGGAGGTACTTACCACTGTGGTGTTTCCTATGAAATCTGTCTGTGGGACAAACACAGTGAAAGGCCCCGCCCCACTGAGCTCTTTGATGCTTTCTGCCTGTGTTGGAAGAGCATTTGTGAGAAGGGAAGCAGAAAACATTGTTCCAGTTAGCAAGACTTTGCAGAAAGCCCTTGGTGGGATTTACTGCACAGAGACAAGGACAAAGCTGTCACTAACCTGTATCATCCTAAAGAACAGGGATGCATCTGGAATCCTTCCCAGCTCCTAAATAAAGGKAATCAGCTGGTGTTAGCAGGGTCCATTCCATTTGCTCCTCACCAGCCAGCACAGGGACCTGCTCCTTCCACTGCAGGTAACTCTCCCATCCCAGGGAGACACCAGTTCTCCTGACACACCACAGGGCTCTTCCCCCTCTCCCTCACCAGCACTGCAGGCACAGATGACACAGATGCTGCAGTGAGCTCTGCTTGCACCATCCACAAGTGCTGCAGGGTGGAGTGGACAGAAGATGAACGCTGGCAGCTCCTGTCTCATGGGTAACTGCCYTGTGCTCATGGGACACCTTGAATGCCTCACAAAATCTCTGCTTYAACCTCACTGTGCTTTCAAAACCAGTTCTGGGATGCTGTCCAAARGGTACACCCTCCCCTCACTGCACTAACTTTCAATAAGAGCAGAGGCACACACTGTCCACTTTTTTCTTGTGGCTCTGCTGTGGGGATGAGCTTTTATTTGYCACCTGAAAAGGTCACCAGCTTGCCCAAGGACAGCCATTGCATTGGCAACAGAACTGGACACAGACTGCTGCCCTCCAGACTGGGTCCCGAGTCCTGGCATGGCCACAGGGACACCTGYCCTCATCCCACTGGGCAGAAGTGAGCTGCCTTGGGAAAAAAACAAGATCACTCCCATTTGTTTATGACATGGAGCAAGCAGTCCCTTAAAGTATGGCCAATGCTGCTGACAGCAGTAGAGTGTTCCCAGCACGACTCCCTTTGGAGCAAAGTCACTTTGCCATGATTCCCTCCCACAGCTGGCACACCAAACACACCTTTGATTCATGGAGAGTTTGCTCAAAGCTCCTGTCTCCTTTCCTACACCACAGTGTCCATATGACACCAGGATCTGCTCAGCCCTGGAGAGGAGGGAGTGCTTTGCTGCAGGGCAGGGAGCACAGAAGGTGCAGCACACGCCTCTCACCTGATGCATTTTGCCACGGCAGGTGAAGCCATCCCCAATGCTGTGCCAGGAGCAGGAGCAGTTCCGAGTGCCAGGGCCCGTGTACTTGCAGAGCCCAAAGGGGCTGCAGCCTCCGTTGTTCTGCCAGGGAAAGCAAAAAAAGGCTGCTTGGAGGGGCTTCTCYAACCACTTGAACAGCCCCTTGCACGTGGAAACTGCAAACTACATCCAGTCCTGTGAAAGGAAACCATCCCTCCCCCATTTTTAGTGTCTTAGAATAAACCTCGCCCAAATTCTCAAGGGCTTCCCAGCACCAAATCCGCCTACGAAACAAGACTTTCACACCTCACTTTGGAGCCCAGAGTGATGACAAAGCCCATGATTCAGAGGGATGGTTTGAAGCAGCAGTGATGCCATGAGCACAGAACACTCTGAAGCTTTTGAGCACATCCCACACAAAATGGACACAGAGGGAAAAGCCCACATGCCTCCAACCCTGCTTCCACACTGAGGGAATTCCATGTGACCAACATACTTGCAGGTCACTGCAAGAGGCAATGGAAAGGAAACACAGAAGGAAGTCCTTCAGTACATGGAAATGCAAGACTCCAGCTCCAAACAGGCCAATGCTGCTCCTGCTGTTAACTCTTGGGAGAAGGGAACATTTCCAGGCTGTGGCCTGCAGCTGTGCAAGCAGCAAAATGCAGACATACCTGTTCACACAAGTTGATGGGGTTGCACTGGCTCACACCATCTCCACTGTAACCAGGCAGGCAGTTGCAGGCGACCTGGAGGAAAAACAGACCCTTGGGCTCAAACTGGACCCAATAAAGGAAACAAAAACACACAAGGGCTGCCCTGGACAGAAAGCATGTGGTGTAGCACCCATTGCTGCATCCATGAAAACCAAGCTTGTGTCCACAACAAATATAACTGAGACTGCCTCCAGCCTCTGGCCAGCAAAGCCATCTGCTCTCATGGAAACAGCAGTGTTTTTCATGCCCTTTCCAGGCAACTTCTCTACATGGAAGGGAGTAAGCACAAAGTAAGGCACTGCAAAGGACAGAACTGTCTCTAAGACAACTGTGATAACTTCCATAATARCACTGCCCTGGCATCACCCTACACACTCACCTTTTTTGGGCCTGTTTTGATGCACTCTGCGTTGGTGTGGCAGCCCCCATTGCTTTCGAGACAGAGATCAATTTCTGCAGCAAAAAAAAAGGCCAAGTGTTACAAATGCAGATGGGAGCTTAGATAGATTTCTGCCTCTTGTTCGTTGTAATTTGGGGATAATTCTGTAAGTCGTATCAGTCTATATAGGATAGGTTATTTTTTACTCTTTGAGTCTTAGGATCATCAGAGGGGGAGGTGGAAATCAGGAATAAAGAGTTCATGGAGGCAGCTTCTTGGTAGTAGCAACTGGAAGAGTTCAATAAATGGTTTGGGGTTCTTTCACTTTTATGTGTGTTCTTCAGTTTAGTCTTCTTTTTCAGTGGAGTTTAGGGTTTTACATACTTTTGTTTAACATATTAAGTGTTAGACAATTTCACAATAATTTAAACAAATACAAGTATTTATATAAYAGTTTGATTGTCTCAGGGGAATTAAAGAAGTAATGAAACTTMTAATTGGGAATTTATGTTTCATTTTGAAGAGGTAGTTATATTCAGGGTGAAATCTTGTTTTACCCACTGTGACAATCAAACTGAAGACAAAGTTGTTTTAAAGTAGTATTTGTAAAACTACAAAGCATACATGCTTATAAGCATCAATTAAAACAATTATACTTATTAAATTATTTGGTATTCAATAATATTGAACAAGGTTTTAATGTTACATAAACAAAGTTAAATTATTGTTTTTTGAGATTTTAGATAAAGTGGTTATTATTAGATTTATACATTTTGGTAGTTTTAATTTTGTAAATTTGGAATATTATTTATATACTGAACATTAATGTTAGAATTACAATTAATATACTAATTAATTTTTTAATGATTGAATTTAGATTTGGAATCTATGAGGTTATCTAATTAAATAAATCTGTATCTTGATCTTTTTAATTTCATGTAAGATTTTAATGTTTTTAAGGTTTTTTTTTAGATTAGTTTGTATTTTGAGGGTTTGATATATATATATATATATATATATATACACAGCAGCTAATGTTGATGACTGTGTGTACCCTGTGGAGGCTAAAAGCAAATACCAAACTTTTTGGTTTTGCTGTTATAATGGTTAATTGTGAGACACTATCAGGGKKGCTAATTAGCTGTTGAGTGTTATTAAAATATTAACTTGTAAGTATAAGAATGTAAGTAGTATTATAATGAACATCTTTGATTGTAGTAAATTTGCTGGCTGGTGTGCAGTCTAGTATGTTTTTTTTGTGCTTGGAGCTGGCTTTATCAGCTTACAGAAGTTCAGGAATTTCAGTAGTTGTCACAGYTGTGCAAGTAGTGAAGAGTTCTCACTGCTGCTTGAAAGGTTTCTTGGTTTACATTCAGGTACATTTATTTTTTGTCTAGTGCAGATAAACATTTAAATTTATTAGAGAATTTAAAACAATAGAACTTAAGCAACAATAGATATGTTTTTCTAGAGAGTCAGAGCAGCAGTTCCATAYTTGGTCTGTAGTTGCTGTCAGTGCYGCCTCTCTGTCACCCCCAAAGCACACCCTGAGCACTCACCCATGCACAGTGTCCCATCTCCAGCATAGCCTTCCTTGCAAGCACAGGTTCTCTCTCCTGGGGACACCTTGGTGCACACAGCATGCACAGAGCAGCCACCATGGTCAGTAGTGCAGGGATCTATTTCTGTGACCACAAACAAGAGGGGCAGAATCAGCTCAGAGCACCTAGGAATGATCAACTGTGCCAGAATGATCACCCCTCTTAACTAAATCATAACCTTGTTAAAATCCATTTGTTTATTTCCCCCAGTGAAACTGTTGGCTCTTTAAAGGCTTGGGGCCTCATCCAGACCTGAGAGAGGCTAATCCAAGTAAATAAACCGCTTTTTGTCCCCCTTATTCACTTTCCAGCAAGGACAATACTGAAAAGAAATTGCAATGTCTACCAGTGTTTTGACTGTCAGAATTTTATCACTTGTTTTTTTTCTGTCTCATTGCTTTTGACATAGACCAGGTTTGTCCATCTGGAGCASTATCCTGAAATCTCACCTCTTTCTGGCTCTATTGCAGCACTGTTACCTGATTTTGATGGCATAGCCAGCAAATAGAACAATCACAAAGTTCTAAGGAATTGAAATGCTGATATTCCAAGGAYTCATGGCCAAAATTGTTATAACTTYGCCACCAATRCTGTGATATTAGAAYGAGTACAACCCATTCATGTGCATCAGTCAGTAAGAACTGCCCTCCTACATTTGTCTGCCTTTTATCCCTCTCTTGCAGGCTTTAGCAACAGCAAGAGTGTCCTGTGTAAAGGTCTGGACTAGAAAACATCTGTACCAAAGCATGGCAGAGTTCATGGCAGATGTCTGAGAGGAAAATGATTTGAGTGATCTTTCCTCTGGCAACTCCCTGCCGTTTATTTCTCCCTGTGTTTGCTGGACATACCTGAGCAATGGGCCCCATTCCCTGTGTATCCAGCAGAGCAGACACAGGTAGGGAGAGAGTCTGTGGAACTGTTGAGGCAGCTGAAACAAGACAGGGATAAATGATCACTGACAACACYTCCTGATTGGCTCGGTCAGTGGGAAACACTGGACAGGTCTGGCATGTGCAAGAGACCACAATGACCACAGGAGGCACATTCCAGGCGCTCCTTTACAGCTCCAAACACTCCAGTCACACTGGCCAGGACCTRGTGCCCAGCCCAGGCCTCCCACAGGGCACCCTCAGCACACCCATGAGCTTCTGCAAGGTGCAAGGGGATGGCAGGGTCCCAGTGCCTAAAACAGGACACTGGATAAGGGATGGAGAAGTGAGCATGAGGGAGTCATTCCAGCCCTGTTTCATTCCTTGGCAGGGGCAGAAAGGGCTTGTAAATCCCTGGTTGATTTGCTCTATGAATAAAGCCAGCCTTGGAATACCTTGGAATCTCTGCTTTCTCCCATCCACACATACAGAAGGAACTTGGAACATATTTATACTTAAAATCACAGACAAAATCCCTGGGGAGAGTGCACATGGCTCAGCCCCAAAGAGAGTTCTCAGAATGGACAATTGTGCATCTTTAATGAGTAGGCACTTTCTCCCAGCCCTCTGCCAAGCCCTAAGCCAGAATCACCTCTGTGTAAAACACACACACACACACACACACACACACACATGGATGACTCTGCCTCTTGCCTGCACTTACCTGGCCATTTGATGGCAAGTGTTATTGCATAAGTCAATCTTGATTCCTGCAAGAGATAACACAAATGTGACTTGGAATTTTCAGTTGGGGCCATTTCTGCCATCTAGAGAAAAGGAGCCTGSAAACCAGGAGTTTATGGTAACTCTCTTGTCCTATGTGGCAGCAGGAAAATCTCATGGGATTCATGCTTTRGCACTTTTCAAGGGAGTGAATTTGATGTTCTCTGTCTGAGCTAATGGTTTWATTTTATTTTATCTTTGAGGCCTCCACACTGGTAGGAATGAAACAAGGACTGGAACCTTGTTAATTCAGACATACAGAGCCCTTTGGCTTCGGCTCTTTTGAAGCAAAAGATGAACTGCTTYCATGCTTGACATTTACAGTAGATAGGACAGCTCTGCTTGATTTCTGTTCTTAAATCCACTACAAAATCATGTGCAAAYCTTTAAAATCCCAAGGTATTTAGAAGCTTAGCTTTCCTCTCACCTAAATGCTAATCAAAATCCAAAATCCATCTTCAACRTGTTACTTTGACAAACAATGACAGATTTACTGAAAACTGCAGACCACGGCCTGGACTTACATGAGTGAATGGATCTGTGAGCAGAAAAAGCAGCTCAGCAAACACACTTTGAAAATTCAAATCAAGCCCTGCCACCTTCTTAGGCAAGCAGGAATCATGGTCAGCCCAATGGGCCTGGAAGCTCCCATTTCTCTCCCAGAACAAGGGGCTGATTTYAAGCTGTCTCTAATCTCAGCAGAGGTAGAAGCAGGAATTTCTTGAAGAGAAAGCAGGCTGGAGAAGCCTTTGAGAAGCAGGCTTTTCTTGATTTACCAGAATAACTCAAGGGCTCATGTGCTGTGGGTAAGTCCCAGCAAATGCAGCGTGTGTGCAGGAATGAGTGAGCACAGTTTGAGAAGGTTCTGGGGGGTTGCAGAGTACATGTGACTCTGTGGGCACAGTGCTCTGCTAACACACAGCTGCTCTGGCAGCTCAAGAAGATCACTCAGATTTCTCTGCCAGTATCACCCCAGAGGCCCCTTCCCACTCTCGTACTTTCATGGCAGGTGGGGCCCGTCCACCCYGGGAAGCACTCGCAGCTCCCGTCCCCTCGCAGTCCGTCGTTACAAATGCCATTGTCACAGGCACATTCTGCAAGGGAAATACAAACATCACTGTCAAACCATCCAACTCTCACCAGCAGAGCCTTGCTGCCATTTCACTGGCTGCTCTGTTTCTAATCCAACAAACTGCCATCAAGAAAATGTTACAGGCATATCAAAAGAGAATGTCACGGGAGTTTCAGCTCTTAATCCCTCACTGCCAGGCCAAAAGCCCAGGAACAGAACACCCACCTCTACTTGCTGCAGTTTGGGTGGCACCAGGAGGAGCAGCACAGCACAGCACATGCTTGGTTTTGGGATGCAAAATGGGGCTACTCCTCTGCTGGCCACAAGTGCTCACTCCTGCTCACTCTCAGAGACCTGGCAGCCATTTGCCTGTCTCAGAGGTCTTGGGGCATTTCTGGCCTCCCACCACCCCTCCTGAGAGCTGAGATGTGGCCACTTTTCTGCCTCTGCAAGCAGTTAGGTAGAGCCAGGCTGGGACAGCCATCGGTGTCACCTGATTTGCAGTCGGCTCCGTATCGTCCCACTTCACACATCTCACAGGCAGTGCCGTGGAACCCCTCCAGGCACCGGCACTCCCCGCTGCCCTGGATGCCATCCTGGCACTCCCCGTTCCCAGAGCACCACTGGCCTGGCTTCCCGGGGCACATCTCACACATGTGGCCATAGTAGCCGGGGCAGCAGACAGAYCTCTGGAAAACCAATGAGAACAAGCTGGGGTGAGCACAGTGCAGCACAGACATGGTACAGCATTGCTGGGGGATMTACTTGATTCCTGACAACACATGGAAGGAACAGGCAGGATGGAGTGATCACCCTGAAATGAGGTGTTCTGCTGCCCASAACTTCATGTAAAGGTCTGCACTGCCCTTGAGAAATACTGGCCCTTTGGTGAGTTACTGAAATGTCCTGTACCCTTCCAGCCCATCTCCTGCCTGTGCCCACACTGTGTCTCTGCTGGGCAGAGAGAGGCTCTGCCAGAAGGTGATTTTGTTCCAAAGCCTGATTTAACTGCGCTCACYTCTTTCTGCATCTGCCCATGAGGGAGGAGACCATGTAGAGACCAAGTTGGACAGTAGAGATGATGAGAAAAGCTATCTAATGAAGGGATGCACAACTGCCAAATGAGGCACAAGTGCTGACTGAAACTCTCTATGTGAGTACAKTAAGTCTAACTCCTTCTCTGCCTTTTCAATTTCCCATTCCCACTAAACTTTCCCAGTGATGCTGCAACACTTGTAAAACCTCAAATTCACACAAGTCTTTCTTTTACCACTTTCTCTTTAAGTGTTTTCTTCCAGCAACCCATTTTCACAAAACTGGTAGGGGCCATAACACACATAACAYGAGGTGTGAGACCTTCTGCTCCTCCCTTTGCTTTGGCTCCAATGAGTCATCCCTTATTCGGGAAGGCACAAGCTGAATGCCATCATTCATGCCTCATTTCCTTAGGAAACCAGACTGCAAACATTCAACTCCTTCTCTTCCTCTGCAGGACAAAACCCAGAGCAACAATACCAAAGCAGCAGCAGATCCCAATCCATCACTGGACAGACATTTCTGCAGATCTTTTTTTGTTCCAGTGCYCTCCACCCCAGACAAGCCCAGGCTCAGCTATGCAAACAAACACAGCCAGGACTTCAGCGCAGCCTACACTTCCATGGCTGAATTTCTGACACCCATCTTGCTTATGCCAMAATGAATTTGAGGCAAATGTTTTTCTCACCAGAGAAACTTTTGCACAGGTGAAATGGCAGCCAAGTATTCTTGTACCAGCAGAGCGCAATTCACAGCGAGCGAGATTCCTGCTTCCTGGTGGTTCCTGAGGATATCGTTGACACAGACACAGATAGGAGACATTACAATATTTGGACAATGTACATTTTGGTGCATTTGACAGTGTTCTTGCTTTGTATCTGACAGGAATAGCCCTAAAAATTTGAGCTATCCAGAGGTGATACCAAAGAGGCATCTCTGGATGTAAGGTTACCACACAGAGTCTATTTGTTACCTGCCAAACCCATGGTACATGCTAGTCTGAATACTGAGAAAAAAAAGATTGAAAAATTTTGGCATAGAGTAAAGCAGTGAAGTCTAAGAAGCCAGATGTAGCTGGTAGGCAATTCACAGCCAGYATGAAAATGAAATGCTTAGTTATTCTCCTCTCTGGAAGTGTTTGTCAGTCACTCACAAACAAGCTGCAGGCACAATCAGCCCATCTGTGTGAACAAATCAATGGTACAGGCAGAGAAATTGCTACAGGCACTTCTAAACTGGCTTTCCTTGATAGTGATGTCAAAARAGTCAAAGATAAAATAAAAAAGACATCTCTTCTTCCCTGTTTAGTGGGGAAACTAAAGGGCTCCTGAAATTCAGGCAAARCCTGGTGCCAGCTATGCACGGAGCTTCACGATTCATGTCCATGTTTTYCCTGTGTAAACCCTCCCTTGGCTTCTGCTTTTTCTTGCAAACCTTGGCCATGGATGAGCCACACAGGGCTCAAGGGCACATTTTTTCAGGTATCAAAATGACACCTATAGAGCAATAAAAGGACATCAAAGAACTATCTGCAACCAGTTTGTGAGCTGTCACATGAATCCAAGACTCACCACAAGAACTGATCCAGAAGGACACTTGATCCCTCTCTCGCACTTGCCGCACCTTGACTGGAGCACAGAGAACAGGACAAGTCACATATGTGCCCTCTACCCACATCACCAAGACATTCATCTTGAATTACAAATGCTGCTCTACGGGCTGCTGGCTGGGACAAAGATGTTTTATCTCAGTGGCTCAAAACACCAAAAGAAGAGGTCAAGTGCTACATCTTTCCCAAGTCTTAGGGATTTTTGTAGAGCTGGGGGTCCTTCATACAAGGCTGATCTGTAGCAGGCAGACTTATCTCAATCTAACCCTACAGTTTTCAGGTTTAGTGGCTCAGTTGCCAAGAGCCACRTGGCAAATGCAAGCTGGACTTTGGCCATGACTCCCAGGCAGACCAGACAGCTTTTCCTAGGGGAGTTTGTGGTCAGGCATGCAAGAATTGGGCTGGATTTTCCTTTCACAGTTGAGTATCTGGGAGTGTCTGCACTAGCCAGTCCCATGGCTGACACTGTGAGAGAGCCCCAGCAAGGGAACTGAAAGTGATCTGCACAAGAACTGCATCAGATGCATTAGGAGGTGCCAAGCCTCCACAATGCCCCAGTTCACATGAGGCTCATCTGGGGTTATACCACAAGCTACTGTCTCATCCCTGAAGAGAACCAAGGTAGGCTGTCAGTTATCCATCAGCTTGGTTCAGCAGGTGGAGGAACCCTGTGAAATGGTGTCAGCTCCCTGGTCATCACCATTACCTTTTGAATGGTGGTGGTATTGGCAGTGCAGCGATTCTTCTGGATCTGGAGCACCTGGGACACCCCGATCAGGATGCCATTCTTCGTCTCAAAGGAATTGCCATCCAAAGGAATCTTATTGACAAATTTCTGCAAAGCAAAAAAAACAGCTGAGATGATAACCTTCAACTCCTTTTGCATGGATTGCTTGGCAGCTGCCAGACAGTCCCARCAGTAAACTTGTGAGAGTGTGCAAAAGAGAAATGGGAGTATTGGGTCACCAGCCTTAGAAAGTCATAGGYCAAGCTAGACCCTCAGATGGCAGAACAGTTTGTCTCCCTTACCTGGGTGCTGTTTTGGTAAAACATTAGCCAGTAGGAGAGGCCTAACATGCTGTTCTTATGCATTCCACTTCTCAAGTCTGTGGGCAAGAGCTTCTCTCCCAGTACGATGTGGTACTGCACTGTTTCATTGTCCTAAATCCACAAAAATACAAATGTTAGGAGACTTATGACTTCCTAGACTACAACTCAGTCAGAGGCATGGCATAAGAAAAGTTCCTAAGCACCTGTAATGGTTAATTAAGCCCACAGAGCCTAGTAACCCTCTATCACAGATGGCTGATCACACTCAATGATTCTGATACTTRATGAAGCCATTAATGTTTTTTGGAACCTTTCAGAAGTCTGAAAATTGCCACAGCCCATCARGAAGTGGAACATGTTGTGCCATCCATCCACATACTAATTTACTCTGCACTTGGGGTCCAARTATTCTAATCAGATCCCACTGCAACACCCCTCTCATTTCTCTACCACATTTCTCCCAGCTTTTAGCATCAGATGTTCATCTCCTCTCCATGCTCAAATCCTCTCAGCTTGTTTACTATTTAGCAGTGCACATGCCCCTGCACTCACAATACATATCCAAACTGCAAGCAGTGAGCTTACCAGCTGGGTCACATTGGCAGCAYGGCAGTACTCCTCAATGGAATTATTGCCAGGAACAAAAATGGTGTATTGTTCAGAAGACTCGACTYTCCCAATGAGCTGGTATTCCTAAAAAATGTCCAAAACAGTAGCATTGACAATTACCCTGGTACTCACTAAAGTCCAAACCACAAGTGGGATCAATTACAAAGGCTAGAGAAAATGCCTGGAAATGGGATATATAACTTTACTCAGCCACGCACGTCTGACTGCTTGCTCTCATCCTGGCTGACATAAAAGCAGCTTCCCAGCTATGAACAATCCTTCCCTTTCCTCTGGGTTTCTCTGCCTTCTATAGCATGAGAGCACTTGCAGTAGACAAGTCATCTTTCACTGTAATACATACCAATGATCTACAGATCTAACTGTAATGATGTAACTCCTTTTGAGAAAACCCTTCTCAAAAGAGCTTTCCTAGAAGAGCCCTCATTTAGGACACACATAATCCCCCTTTCTTACCAGGCAGTCCAAAATTAGATTCCCTCAGGACAGGGTAAGGTGGGCATTTGCTCAAAAGACAGCTCTGGCAGTGACAGCAGTGCTCACCTCGATTGCTTACCTCTAGCAATTCCTTGAATATGCTGAAGGAGGCCACTGTGTTGAGCTGTTCCTGCAGACCAGGAGGGCTCGGTGGAACCTCTCCTGGAGGTGGCAACAAAACCTGCAGAAAAAGAGGTTTAGAGCAAGGTAAGCAAGGGAGTCTGAGGGGAATCACACTGGACTCAGGCTCTGCTTGCATGAAAGGCAATTAGAAAAGGCCTTATTATACACAATTCTGCCTGAACTCTTCTCCTATCGGCCAAGAGAAGGGGAACTCCCCTCCCATTAGTCCCAGAGACAAATGTTTCAAACACTGAACACTGCTGCACAGGAAACATCTGTCAGGACCTTGTGATAACCTCATACATTTCACCCTTACATCGCTTCCTAACAGTCCAGACATGTATTCCTCCTTGGCCCTATCACAGAGGCTGCTACATGAACCTGCTGCTACAACTGCAGCTCTTCCCAGTGTCACATGCACTGACGTACCTTACTGAGGACATGGATAATGCCATTGCTGGCAGGGATGTCACTGACAACTACACTYGCRTTCTGGATGGTCAATACCTGCACAAGAGCCAGAGGGACAAGGAAAAGGATTAGGAAATACCAAGCAAGTTCAAAATAAATACATTGTTCATTCAAGGCTGTACATGGTTAATCTGGGTACAGTTTTTGAAAGATATCTGCATTTGAGAGTACAACTGTCCCATCCAGGCTGCCCACTGGATACAGCAGCTCCTCAGCAGTTAAATCTGAGACTGTTTGTGAGCCTTATGTAAAAAACCCTTACGCCACTCGTGGTGTCTATCTGCCATCTGGTCTGTGGGTTGARAGTGGGTAATTCTGACCCGTTGTACTTTTTGAGCTTTTCAGTAGTGAAGACACTTTCAAGGAAGTGGGCTCTGAGGGGAAACAAAATCAGATAAAGAAAAGATTAGGGAACTGTTGGTAATGACAGGGAGATAAGACCATACCACCAAACATTCACGTGTCTCACATGAAGTAGTTTAGAATGTGGAGAGACCAATAGAAAGAATTATTTGTTGTGATACCATCTGACTGGGAAGATCTCCCTCTGCAATACATGAAAAGTAAACCCACTTCCTATGGTCTGTGGTCTGTTATGYTTAAATGTCTAGTTAATTTTTGCTTGCTAGATATTTAAATTTGCTTCTATATTTATCTCAAGCTATATCCTTATTGGTCATGCACRAGAAAAAATCCATTTCATGGCTCTGTTAATTGTTGTTTGGCCCAGTAAAGCAAAGGCAGGAGGCTCCTCGTACCTGACTAAAACTGGCAGCGCGTAGGGGGTCAACCAGAAATCTTTGTCAGCATTGCTCAAGTTCTTGATAGCTGCCTCTGATGGCACCAGGACAGTGACATTGGTTCCTGCTGGGATGCTGAAGAGAGATTTCTGTTGTCCAAAGCACAAAAATGAACAAATAAGACACGCCACTGCCACAGCTATAGTGCCAAGAACACCCAAAAGCCATCCCGCTCTCAGTCATGTTGAAAGGGGTGTGAAGGTACACAGTAGGTGCTCAGCAGGACAGCAGGATCTCCTGGGCTCTCCTGGGCACAGCAATCAATGAATGTTGCAGGTGGTTCAGCCAAAACAGCTGACACCTCACTGACAAGGGAAAGCCTGCTGCTTTAAGCTCCACTGTCCCAATTCAGTTTTCCTTCAAACTYATTCAGTCATATCCCWAAATCCTTTATGAACCCCCAACAACWGTCCTGGGGGAGGGACCAGGATAATTGCTGGCAAAAGCAKTGTATGYAGMAGGTGAGGTGARSTAAAGCTCAGTTAGGGGCTGTCCAYCACATTGTGTTTYCATGGACTTGCTGCAGTCTGTGGAGGGTCTCTCAATTCCCACTCYAGAGACAGGGAAGCAGCAATGAGAAAAGGAACAAACATACAATCTAATGTCCCAAAGGATGCTCTCCTGAAAAGCAGTGTTATAATGCTACCCCTTCTGCTTTCCCTTCTGTGCTGTTTTTTGATGGTCAGGAGTTACAGATGGTAAATTAAATGAAAATTAAATGCAATAAAGCCTCAGCTTCTTCCTGTGAGAGAGAAACAAAGCCCCCAAAGCACACTCATGACCCCCATTCTACCACAAACTCCACAGCTTTTCTACATGCCTGCTCTGTAACCATTTCTCCTTTGCTTTGTTTTCTCTGAAGAAAAAGATACATGGAGTTACTTGTTCTCTAACAGACTCATTCAGTGATTTCACTGCCACAGAACTTATCCATGTGGGGGGTCCCATGGTYTTTCTTACCTTAACCCAGTTGTAGAAGCCTGCAAAGTGGGAATTCCTGGCCAGCTCCTTTAAAATAGAAACAACAGAAGAGTTACCTCTGCTGAGCACAGGGTACAAGGCTGGAGACTCAGGGGTGGGAGAAAGGAGCTCTTTGCAATATCAAATCTGGTAATAATTGATTAGACAGTCTTCCCACTCACAATTATTACAGGCACCATATATTGTGAGGAGAGATGGGCACTTCTAAAACCAAACTTCAGACATTACAAAAATACATTCTCAAATAAACAAACTCTTTTCAACTCATCTGAAATGAGTTCGTGTGTACCAGGGACAAAAGATTGAATTCACAATGGCCTTTGATATTTCTAATGACAGAAAATGGGCCTGACAGTTCTGACCTGAAAAACTTTGTGARCAACAATAAAAAGATGACTTATTGCACAGGACAGGTGCTCTCTGCATGGGGTGAAGCAGCTTAGAAATTATTGCCAGTTTCACTGGCAGTATTAGTATTGGTTTCACTGGCAGTAATTAGTCTTGGCATGGCTTCTGTCCCTGTGGCCTTGGAATGCACTTGTGCTTCAGGCTGATGCTGAGAGAAGGAGTCAACTCAGGTAAAACAGAAAAGTAAAGCAAGGGCAGAGCCAATTCTCTCCAGTCTCAAAAAGGCCTCAGACATTTGCTCTTCACTAACTTTTAGAATGTCCCCGTAGCATGTCATGCCATCCCCAACGTAGCCTTCAGAGCAAACACAGGATCTCTCTCCTCCACCAAGGGGTACACATGTAGCCTGCAAATACAAGGAAAAAAGGAGAAATTTGAGAGCAAATGCAGGTTATGTAGTGTTACAACTATCTCAGAATTGAATTCTGGCCTTCCAAGGGCTGGGCTGGAGTAGCACACACGAACACCTTCYACCTACTGCTTTTGTGGTGGCACTGAGTGCTCCCCTCAGGCAGCTAAGCCAGGGTGATTGCTTTGGCTGTGTGAACACACAAAAATCAGAGGATCCATCTTTGGAGCACATGAGTGCAGGCCAGCAAGATAACACAACATAAGCCCTTGCAATGCTCTCAATGCCATGGCTGCTGCAAAACCTGTGATAAGCAGGTGAAGCTCCCCTGCCCTGGRACAGCTCTTTAGCTACTCACCAGGTCATGGCAGCCACCGTTGTCCATGAGGCATGGGTTGATTGCATCACAGCTGTGGCCATCACCAGCATAACCTCTCTTGCAGACACACTTGCTCTGCAAGAAAGAGACAWTTCAGTTTTATAGACTTACCAGAGCATCCTTATTGACTATCCAAAAAAGGTAAAATTTATCCTTAATTATTTTCCCAAGTTTTCTTCCTGGTCCCTCAAGACCTGGAAATGCAGAGATGTTTCCTTAGYAGAGCATCATCCTCTGCCACAGCACACAGGCTGCCTGGTTACTCAAGYACACTGATCACAGGCATTGCTTGGCTGTGGGGGTCACCTGAAGATKATGATTTCCTCCTTTATTTCCAGGTTTTTAGGGAATGACAGAGACTTTGTGAATGGCAGAAAGAGAAGAGCAGTTAATTTGAAAGCTTCCTGCTTTCAAGGTATCTAGGAGAGCACTTGCATATCTCACCTTGCTAAGATCTGCTAAAGATTTTGCACCCTTTTCCAGCACATTGTTCAATGYTCCCCTGGCTCAGTGGGGAGAAGCAGCACTCTGGGAAGTCATCTCTCATGTGAGTCTTCCTCCCATCTCAACATGSCTCTCTCTTGGCCCAGCTCCCTCCCCAGACTGTCTGAGCACTGCACATGCTGTTCAGTGTGTGATCTGGGGACAGGGGGATGCAGCACCCAGTGCCTTAGGTAAGCTGTATTGGAGTGCAGTCTTGTCCCTTTGCTGCACCAGTCCCAAAGTCGAGCAGCAGCCCTAAACACACCAGTGCACCTCACACACACTGGGATGCTGCAGCTGCAGCTGCTATTGCTGGCACCAGACAAGCAAGCTTAGCTGCTGGCCTACCCAGTTTTTACCCCTGACAATCCAAGGTCGTCTCAGAGCAGCAGAGGAAGTGTTAATTCTACCCTCAGGCTGCTTAGCTTTGCTCATACCTGTCCAGGCCCGATGTACACGCAGTCGGCGTTGAGGTGGCAGTTCCCTCTGCTCTCCAGCATGCAGTTGTCTATGGGCACACAGGCTTTCCCATCCCCAGTCCAGCCCACATTGCACTGGCAGGTGGCAGTGCCAGGGCCTGTACTGGTGCACAGGGCCTTCAGGAGAAGAGAGAGTCAAGGAATTACATTCAGCAGAAGGGAAAGAGGGCAATCAAAATTTCCTTCATCACACTGTGGAGAATTTCTGACTGACCAACTTTGATTCCAGCACTGGGGATGGGGTGGTTGAAGGATCTTCTCCAGGGAAGTCAYAGAAAACTTTGTAATAACATGATTCTGGAAACATTTTGTGTTTTAAGAGAGACACACTTGCGCCTATGGTGGCTCAGAGCTCCCAGGACATTCCTTATCATCACATGAAGCTCTTCCATTACAGAATAAATACTCCCTGAAGAAGAGGACTACAATCTCCCGCCTGGATGTCTGGGACAGAATCAAGGATGGATGGCAGATCTCTCTCAGAAAAGACCTACTTTGTACCCAGTGCCATCCTATTCTCTTCCATATGGCCCAAAGTCTTCCTCTGACTGAGGGGTCTAACTTACAATGAATTCTGACCATTTGGCAGTAATTTAGTATTCAACACAAAGCAACACAGTCTTTTACCACGGCTAATAATGCAGTGTTGATGGTTATTGGGAATATGAGTTGGATCTTACAGCTAAGCTATAGCCTAAACACAACAACTGAGAAAGTAACACATGTTAGAAGAGCTTGAGGGGAATATCATTGCAAACCAAAAATTATCTGTACAGCTCATCTCTGTGGCTGATAAAATATGTGGTGCAAACCAGCCAAACTGTCCTTGGGGTGTCACATTTTGCCACCAGCCCAAATGATCAGCATCTTTGCAATGATTGTGTCAAGCCACCTGTTATTCCATCCATCTGACAGACAGGAAAAATAAGCAGACAAAATCTCTAACAGTCCCAGCAGTCCCGGATTCCTGCTCTGATTGAGAGGAGCTGCCTCTCCACACCTCACAGTCTGACCCCACTTACATTCTGTGAACAACCTCCCCGTTCTGGCTGACTGCATAGGTCAATGGGCTGGCAGGAAAACCCATCCCCTTCATATCCATCCATGCAGATGCACCTTCAAAATATAAACACAGAAGGGACACAGGTAGAGCAGACTCTCAAGCAAGCCAGATTGATTTCTAGCAGGTTGGCCAAGTTACTCAAACAGTCCTGTGCAACAAGTACACAGACACACAGCCACAGGGGTGGCAGCCATGTGCCTGTACAATGGCATTGTGCCCCTGAATGTGCCACAAGGACTGACCTTGCTGTGTCATTGATGCTGCAGACAGCGTGCTGATGGCAATACTGGGACAGCCCACTCGGCCCACAGTTCTTGGATGTCTTGTCACAGAATTTCCCAGTGTAGCCTTCTTTGCAGGACCAGGACTGACACACCCCACCGCTGCCAGGCCTGTTGTCACAGACACCATGGACACAGCCACAATCTGTCAAGGACATGCAGTAAGGTCAATAAGTCAAAAAAATCCAGAATCCACCACAGCTGTAGATTCCCAACTTTCCTTCAAAATCTCTTGATAAACCAAATGATCATGCCTTTTTTGTTTTTTGTCTGCTGAGAGACATCATCACAATTCAAGCCTCACCAGGCCACAGATCCTGTCACTGCCTGGATCCATGTTTTCTATAGGCTGTAAGAACAGGCTCAAGTTTAGGCTATCAAGCTCAAGGTCATTTTCAACTGTCTTTTGTTTCCTAACAGGAGAGATCTAAAGTAGGTTGATGTTTCTAAAACCCCCATCACCACTGTCATATCAAACATGTTTTCTCCAGTGCTGCTTGAAGGGACACACGTGATGACATTTTGTCACTTGTTTCACAAYGCTGGTCTTGCCAGAAGGGAATCCAATATACATGAATTTTCACCATTAACCTTTTTTTATATTTTCCTTAAGTCTCTCCCTCAGAGTCACCAACCTTCATCACAGTTCTCSCCATGCTTATTTGGGTTTGCACAGATGTGGCAGGCTGTGCCTTTGAAACCTTCAAAGCAGTGACAGTTGCCATTCCCTTCTATGCCATCGCTGCACTGGAAAGAAAACAAAATGAAAACCAAAGTGTTTGAAACTCAGGGAAATGCCAAGGCATTGATATCCATCAAAGACACTTTGATACTCTCATTAACAAAGAGGACTTTGAATAATGATGGTAGAAATACAAGATCCCACAGAGCCA
The DNA here is from genome assembly GCF_030028575.1 of Malurus melanocephalus. NCBI lineage: Eukaryota > Metazoa > Chordata > Aves > Passeriformes > Maluridae > Malurus > Malurus melanocephalus. The sequence continues at coordinate 1,020,412 of NW_026623465.1, read as the reverse complement.
GAGCTGTCTCCAACAGCCATGACCTTATTCACACTGAGTGTGTGCCATTCTCCCTGGATCTTCTGCTACCATTGCTGCAGGCTTAGTCTTGGAGTACAAACTCTGAATTGCACTTATCAAAAACTACACTCTCAAACCACACTGATGCAACTGCTCATTGCAATGCAGCAGGATCMTCCACACTTACATTTCCCCGGCCATAACATGAATTGGAAAATCCCCCTGGGCATGGCATGCAGTCTGGACCAAAGAATCCTTTGCAGCATCCAGGTTTCTGAAACAAAAGCAAAATTGGTAAGGTATGATATGACTTAACAAGGATTTCCTAAAGTAATCCTGTGCTCATAATTCTGAAATTCTGGTCCTTGTCTCTGCCATGGAGGGAAATAGACTGCTGCATTTAGCATCTGTGTTTCTTAGGAGCTCCCACACTTCAATAATTTTTCAACAATGCCCTTCTTCCTGCTCACAGCCTGAGGTTCTTCTCAAAAAAACCCATTATTTTCTGTTTCTTCTGTGACTTCAACACGTACAGTCAATGTTTTTATGAGCTTTTAATTCTTTAATAGCACTGGCCCACTCACTCCTACTTTATCCTTACCCAGGACTGCATTCCTGTGGAGAGATGTAGCAGCCCTGGACTGCAGGCCTTATCATGACTGACCAAATGAAGAACAATCATAATACAAACARTCAGCAGTATTTAATGAAACACCCACAAATCATTCCATAGAGTTGGCACTGTGAGAGCTCAGGAGCTGCAGACAAAGACAAGGTCCATAAATTCACTACRAGAGACTTTCCTGAACCATCTGACAGTGGTTCATAAACAGGATGCAATCACTTCACAGCTTACAGCACTTTCCCTGTGCTCAGCTTCCTTTGGGAGAAATGCTAAAGCTGGGACACTCCAGGTAACACTGCACCATTATGGYTTCCTACAGCTTGGCTGGTCACACCTGGGATGCTTTATTTTATTTATTTATTGCACTCAGATTTAACTGAGCTGCTTTCTAACATTTGCAGTAGTCTGGTTACCCTGTGTTCTCTTGGACAAAGGAAAAGCAGGTCCTGGGGACAGCTTTCCTTTTGCTCCCATTCAGCCCTCTAGACTCAGAGCACTTCTTGGTGAATGAGAAAGAGCAGAGCTGAGCTCCTTTCAGAGGGGATGTGTCCTTCCATCACACTCACCGTGATGGTTTGATTGCAGTACCTGGCGCACCCCTTCTTCAGGACATTCAGCCCTTGTGGATCATGGATGTAAACACATTCTTTGGGGGACAGTGTTTGTTCCTGTACAAACAAAATAAGCCATCAGCACTGTAACCTTGCCCTTTGCTCCTTTTGCTGCAGAGAGCAACTGTGCCTATCTCTGAGCTGAGGAAGCTCACTGAGGAGCCAAGGTGAACAGCACAGAGTTACAGCAGGCTGGGGTGAACCAAGGCACACAGTGGCCTCTTCTTACTCCCAAGAGTCCCCAGGTGTGAGCCAAGGTATTGCCCTTCAGTTCTGACAACAGTATCTATGATAGAGAGCAAGCATAAAGGAAGGAAAGGAGGGAAAGGAGGCAAGGGGGAGATAAGGGTAGGGGGAGAAATAGAGAATAAGAARGAGGGAAGGAAAGAGATACGAGAGRGGAGAGGGTGAAGGGAGGGAGACTGGGGCATCGGGGGAGTAAGGAGGGAATGAGAGAGGGAGGGAAGGAAAAAGAAGGTGAGACAAGGAGAGGCAGCAAAAGGAGAAAGAGTTGCAAATAGATTTGGAACAATGCTCAGTGACCTGTCTTGCCATTAGACAAGGGCATAACTGGGCCCTGGATGATTCTGCCTTTGYCAGCCTCCATCAGAGAGGAAAACAAGCAACCAGCGATTTCGCAGTGCTCCATTTCAGACATTCATGCTGAGACTGAATTACCAAGTTCTCCTGAACTGATCTCTCAAAGGACACCCAAGAGTTTAAGGGTGGTGAACACCTCTGTGGCTTTCACAAACAACATCTTGGGTCTGGCCTCCACATTGTGATTTCCTGAACTTGCTGTTCTGCTAACCTCAGCATGGGATAACTCAAACACCAGCACTCCTCCTTGCTCCACCTTCAACTAGCTCTACTCATCTCTAAATCAACAGGGACCACAGGCCAGGAACAAACTGTTTCTCACCCTCTGCAGTGCAGAAAGGTTGGTGTGATTCTCTGGCTGTGATTTAGRCACTAGGTACTAGTGGAATCAGGCTTGATTCTAAGACTCTGGAGGAGCTGGCAAACCCTGCATGTGAGCAGGAAAGCTCTGCCTGAAGCTGAGCAGAATTGCTAAAAGCTACAAGTCTACAATTTCATTTAGACCAGAATTTCTCACCGTGYTCCACATTGATTCAGCAAGCAAACTTCAGAATGAGAAAGTGCACAGAGCAGTTAGTGGGCAACAGTCTGGGACCACGAAGCAGGGATATGCATCCTCTAATAAGCCTCTTTACTGGCTGCCTTTCCTGCTCTCTATTTATTTGAAAGTGGCTTGAGTTAGAAACTGTCTGTGTGTCTGTCATCATGCAAATAAGAAATAACAGAAATAACTACAAATATTTACCATGTCCTTGCTGCCAGGTGGGCAAAYGCTGTTGTTGAGAGCCTCACAATCCACACAAGAGCCCTGTTAAGAAAAGAAGARGTAAAAATGTAATCTTCTCAAAGAAACCCTTTCCCCATTGCAAGAATGCWACAGAACTACTGTTCCCATTATATATACCCAAATATCACAGCATGTATTTGAAATATTTAACTATTATTAAAATTGTTCCCTCACTTTGAAATGGGCCAAGTGTATCACTTCAATAAAATTACTCCTGGTAATCACTTCAAYGGAATTACTCCTGTGTCTCAAGGAGATGCTTGCCCCTGCCTGCAAGATGGGGTCTGTCTCCACCCTTTGCCACTAGACATGCTGCTGGGCTGGAAAGCATTTGGGCATCCAAGCAGCAGCACTCTCTGAATCAGCAAGCTGTGATTCAAATCTCCCCAAATCTCTTGCTATTCACAGCCTCATCTTTTTTCTGTAGTAACCTACCAATGATCAAACTGGGGAGGAAGCACCTCAGACAAGRTACATGAAACAGTTGGTGTGAGCACATTGCACAGCATTTGTAGGTCTGCCTACTGAATGTCTGCCTCCTGTCCAGGCTACAGGACACCGATGGTGACAGAGGTGGGAACACAGCACTGTCAGCTGAGTTAGCAACTCCAGTGTGAAGAAGATCGAATGAGGGAAAAGGCAAATGTACTTTGGAATCGAAGATAGGATGGGTGCACGGGAAGAACAACAACCTACAAGGAACATTTGCTGATTAGCAGGGAAGCAGTGCCAAGTGCAAGCAGAAGAAACACTGACATTGCTGGCAGTGCCAAAGTTCACACCAGGGGAACTCTCACACAGAACACATTTCCCAAATGCAGTTTACACAGCCTGCTTTTGTCCCTTCAGGTGAGTATGGGGTGCACAACAAGCACCAGCTGTGTTTGAGYATGAGAATGGGAGAAGCTGACCTACCATCACAATCTTATGTTGCTCCTCATTGCATCTGTGAGGCAAAATGGGAACAATTGAAGGAGGGATGAAGATGCCATCCAAGGTATGAATGATACCATTTGATGCCACAATGTTCCGCATGTTTAAGGGGATTCCTGAKTCATCCATCAGAATCCTTCCCTGATGTACAAACATAATTGTAGCCCATTAGATAAGATCAACTACATAAAACCAATGCAGGAAACAGTTCACAATATCAAGGACAACCACACAAATGGCCACGCCTTTTAGTGAAGTCACAGACAGGAGAAGAAGTAAACTAATTCAACAATCTCATTTAAGTCYAGTTTTTTAAGCAGAGGAGGAAGCAGAGATAGGCTGAAACTATATTGTTTAGAACCCTATCCAGACTTTCTCCAAGCACAGGAGGATTTGCCCCAAAGGGTTTTGAGTCACACTTACATCTGCACTAATGTTGATGGTAAGTATCTGGTTAGCCATTGTAACAATGTGTGGCATCATTATCAGTTTCTCTACAGTCACCTGAAATAAAAACACAAGGGGGTGGTACCATGAACAAGCAGGATCATTTCAGCTCAGCTTACAGAATCCTTCTGTGATTTCTGCCACTTGAAAAACTTCTCAAGGGGACTTAGCATTTACATTTCATCAAATACCTTAAAAACAAACAATGGGTCAGAGGATAGTTGAGGACTTTGTGTAAAGTGTTTGCAGTACCAGAAACACAGCAATGCTGGTGGCAGCTGCCTTGGTTTTCRTTCCTTGTTTGGGTAACAGTCCAGCAGAACTGAAATCAAGTCTCGCTAACAGTGTCTCTTACTAATACAGCTGCAAGTAGGGTCAGAATAATAAAGGTTTTTTTCTACGACATATTCAATAAACAATGAAAGTTCAGCCAGAAGTAYAATAGAGAACATATTTTCACTGAAAAAAATAAGGTTAAAGGCAGAAAAATATGTAAACTGTGGCTTCTGGACTGAGAAACTTAATGGTTTGAATAGAGGGAAGTTCTGAGATCCAGACACAAAAATTGTTATTTTTGTGTCCTGCAGCAAACTCTGCTGGACAATATTTTCATTGTAAAGGCCATCCAACTAGRGAGCACCACCACTCCAGAAAACTCAGTTTCTTGATGGAGAGCACAGCTGTCCCCTTTGACCCTAACCCCTTTCATGGGAAACATTTTGCCTCATTAGATCCTGAGTCACATCTCTGCTCCTCCAGGAGAAGTCTGAGAAACAGCAGCTGAAGTCATCAACACTGTGACTTCTATGCCAGACAAGAGAGTTGATAAGGTGTTGGTCTGGAGTTAGAGCTGCCTGCCTTACCGCTGCTGAAGTGTAGATGTGATGTTTCACCAGYTCCTGAAGCTTATTTATGCCCTAATGAAAGAAGATAACATCAGAATTAGATACACCTTCAGTGCTCAGGTGTAAGAGGAGGTTATTACACTCTATTTAAAGTCAATGACTGACAATGCTAATGCCTGTAGCAGTGAATTCACTTGATGAATAAGTTCCTTCATCTTCCCCTGCCCAAAGCTGGGGTGAGGAATGAAAGTTAAACACCAGATTTAAACCATCTGGCTAACCAAATAACACAGGCATGGTTTAGCCAAAGCCAGGAAGAACAGCTTTCAGCAATGACCAGGTATATTRCACAAAGTCATTCCAGCACAGCCCAGCGCAACTCAGTCAGCTCAGGATGCCTCACAGTAATGTGGGTTCTCACCTCTGTGAAAAGATAAATGAGCCTTCCATCTCTCAGCCTATCCACACCATCATTGCTGGGTACAAACACAGTGAAGGGGCCTGGTCCATCCAGTATTGCAGGCAGGCCACAGTTCTGCAAAAACAAAAGATGATTTCATCATGGATCTAGTGTGGGTCCATCAGGATGTGAGAGGAAACATTAAACACACTAAAGCAGAACTGTTGTAAAGCAAAATGTGCAAGAGGCACCAACGACAGGTGTGTGACAGAACAGAAGCATAAGTGTAAGCCACAAAAAAACACAGCTGGACAATGAAGCCACTGGTGGGAATGCAGCAAATATGAACAAAGGTGTCCTGGGCTAATGCTCCCTGCATGCTTTAAACACACAAGCACACAGACAGAGACTAAACTGTGGTCCAGAACTAAACRTGCTTTGGAGAACAACTCTCCAGGGACAAGGGGAAGGGGCTGTGGGGAGGAAGATGGGAAAGAGGCATGTAGCCTTGCTGCTTGTGCCAGATCCCCTACAGATGTGAAAACTCCAATCTTTTCCATTACATTTGCTTAGATAAAATAAGAAAATAAAAAAAAAATGACACAGAATAAAACATCCAGAAARAAAGCCAAACCACTGGGATGTATCTAAATACTGGCTTTGTACAGCAGCAATACCACAGTTTCCTGAGCAGACACAAACTCACCTCCAGTATAGTTTCAAATCTACTGAAGATCTCCATTGAAGCMAGGATCTCACCAATGGTTTTCTGCAAGAAGATACAAAGAGGGAAAACATGGCTGGGATTAAAGCAAGGTCTGAGCACATATTGGAATGCCCAGCTTGTGGTTTGCATGCAAAAATCTACAGGAGACCATCATCCTCAAAGAGATGGGCACAATCTAATGATTATTTGTTTTAATTTTAAGTATTTTTAACACAAAGACAACTTTTTGATTATAATTTCAAAATGCRATACAGACCAATTACAGAAAGCCCTCATTTGATTTTTATGTGAAAAGYGCTTTTCAATACTTGTCCTGGAAGATACATATTCTATAAGATACAAATGAAAAAGTGCTCATTTGCTATGATTTAATTCATGAAAGTAGAATTCTCTAGTAATCCMAACACTGTAAAAGCATCATTGTAAGACTTTTATCTGGCTTATGCAGTACAATTTGCTACTTCTAACAGTATTTTAATAGTCCCATTAAATGGGCCTTATCAGACCTGTAAGCAAAATAAATAGCCTTTTCCCTTTTAAAAAAGCCTCACTAATTTGGAAGATTAATGAGGAAAATTATTTTTTGTGTTTATCCGGCTGCCTCATAAAAGAGAAGAAATATGAATACTTCTGTACCTGTGGGTTTCTGAGGTTGTCAGTGCTGGTTTTTTTCCTGAGGCTGTTAACAATATGTATGATTCCATTGGCTGCGGGGAGGTTTGATTGCAAGATGTTGTACAGYTCCCCTGGCAGGTCTTGATACCGGAAAGATTTGATGTAAGTCTGGGTAACAACAATAATAAAAGGTTATTTCCTTGTGGTGTATCTGTGATTCCATCATAGAGCTATAAATCAGTGTTCCCTGCCTATGCATCAGCAAGAGGAAAGCACAGCCAGAGCTATTCTTGAAAAAGTAAATTTAAGGGATAGCCTGGGTGTAAAACAATCATCCCACTCTACTTGAGTTCGATCGATATTTTGATCCTGAGTGGTACTTTAAGTATTATTATAGAAAAAAAGATAACCTCATCTGGGACTCTCAGCACCAGAATTAAGTTTGAGTGTGAAAAATGCTTGATCACAGCTCTGGATCATAAAAGGATGCCCTGACCATCATGGCTGATTTGGATGCAACCCTGGAATTACAGCTTTGAATGCAGCTTTTATTGACTCATTATGCCTATAAGGAACATGTAACAAAGCCAAAGCACTCAGGCTCACTGAATTACAAGGCAYGTGTCTGGTTCTTCCACTTGGTACAGATCCCTGCACTGAAGCCTGGTGTGTGAGGGTGTYCCAAGGTTAACCTACAAACTGAGCACCAAGCCTTGGTGCTGCAGCCATGATTCAAGTTCAGGCCAGCACAGCTTTCCTGTGCTTTTCATTTTACCATAAGCATTTTGAATTGTTCCTCCCYGCCCTAAACTTCAGTTCACATCACTGAGGATTCTGTGTRAAACAAAGGAAGGGGAGGGCAGATYTCCCAGATCAAAAGACTCCTGAGTAAACCAACAGGAAAGAATTTTTAAAGGAGCATTGACCAGCTCAGTTCAGATTCCCCTGCTCCCAATAGTGTTTTATCCTTTTGATGTATTATGACCTGGACCTCAAGGCCAAGGCTAGATCCTCAGAGAGGAAATACAGGTTCTCCCCCTTGGCCACCTGTGAGCATGCACACAGGAAAGGTGCAGGATGGAGAGAGAGCAGTGGATACTGGAAAATGTGAGTCAGTCGGAAAAGGAAAAGGGAGCCTTCCACATCAGAACACAACAAAGAAAATTTCTTTGCTAGGAAGACCAAAGAAAATAAAACAGAAAGAGGGAAAAACAGAAACAAAAAGAGAAAATAGTCAGCATGTGGCTGCGTCCAAGCACACCAASTGCAAGGGAGCATTTAGTCTGAAGAGAGACTTTGTTGTCTCTTTCYGTGTCAGCCACATGGATATTGTAGCTGCTAATGGCCTACGGAAAAGGTCTCCTCCCTAGGACACAATGCATACAGAGACCATGAAAAGACCATTCATGAGAGAGACTCTGGCTAATTGGTGTCTGTGAGACAAGCAATGTCGTTACTTGGGGTGTCTGATCTTAAATCACCTTGCTTTGGACTGCGCAAAGGAGCTTGCTCTRATCACAGAAAAAGGTTTGTTGGTGAAGAAAGCCCATCAAGGAAACCATGCTCAAGCTCCAGTCTGTCCTATGTGAAAACAGCAGYCCAGACCTTCGGGACATTCCTTACCTGGCTAGTGAATGCCAGCTGATGTCCTGACAAGGTCCACATAGTCTTGGTTTTTATCATATCTTCTATCAAATGCAGACCGGGAACAATGTGCATTCTGCACAACTGTTCAGCAGTGGTGTCCTTTGGGGAGGAAAGCCCGCATAAAAAAGATAAATGACACGTTCTTTCAAAAACTTCATTTATCACAACACTACCTTTCTCCCAGTCAACACACAGAGAAATTCTTAGCATACAAGACTGAGATTTCCTCTTCATTTTGATTCACGGGACTAGCACTCTGGCAAAACTCCTGCCTCTGTTTGTGTACACATTCATGAGGCAGATTGATTAACCTGCAAGTGGCTTTAGAGGAATCCCCTGAACAGAAATCTACTGGAYTTGGACAATTAAAAAACTAACCTTTCATGCTCCAGATTACAGAATTTGCTGAAGCTTCCCAAACACAATATTTGCCTATACTGCACTGTGTAGGTGGTGAAGTCTAAACTGCTGAAATTACATTTAGTTTCTTCGTTTCCTCTGGGCTTACAGCATTGGTGTTTTTTAAAACAATCCTCTATCAATACTGATTTAAGYGGAACTGATCCTTGGGGGAACAGGTAGACTAGGTAATTTTGGGGCCTCTCCTGATATATTTTCTATTGATCCAAAAGTTACTATTTTTGACCATAAGTTGAAATTCAAATACTTCGGTGTAATATTTGGCCCCTTTTGAAAATCACACCTTTCYGATGGTAAAAAGCCACTTAAAGTTTTATGAATAGTATATACACAAGGGGTTTGAGCATTAAAAGAAGAATGGCCAAGAAATATTACACTTCCTGACATTAAAAACAAACTCTGTCAGTATTAAAGAGATAGAGGTTTTAAAAATAATGTGAGAGATGTAATATCCTCTRTAAGACTGCAACTTAATCAGACAATGAAAAGTATTCCCAAGAGATGGTTTCTACAAATAGTGCCTGCCAAAATTCCTCTCTTATGTCAATCAGTTTTAACAGGCTGCAGAGCTCAGGCARGAAAGAATCTTAAGACAAAAATTTGCTAAAACCCAGAGAACTTACATTGAATTCCATTCTATCAAGAATGGGAGGAAGGGATGGCACAAAGACTGTGAAGGGCCCATATTTAGTCAGCAATGTTGAGCAACCAGAAGCTGTAAAAAGAGGGACGATGTGAAGCAGTTACACAGCTATGATTTAACCCTAGCAATAATTATTCCTCCTGTTAACAGCACAATTCAATCTACACGTTATTGGATCCACGCAAGTAACAAGTATTTGTTTACAAGGARGCAGAGGGAGTTTGGCACTGCTGCCTTGTCTTCAGTTTGCTCCATCCCCCAAGCAAAATAAAAAAATAGTTACCAAACATTTTTTTGGCGACGTTTAGCTTCCTAGCAAACCTTCCTCGCAAATTTTGCTGGTTTATTTCACCCAAGAGATCTTTATAGCAACTTCTGCCATCTCCAATCTCCCCTTCTTTACACACACAGCTATGAGACAAGAATGAAACATAACAAACCATTTTAAATCAGTTTGCAACACATTCAACAAATATGAGTGGAACAACATGTCACTACCTATATTTGAAAGACCAATCCCAGCTTTAAGATCTTAGAACCATAGAATGGTTTGGGTTGGAAAAGAYTTTAAAGATCATTTAGTTCAAACTCCCCCTACCATGGGCAGGGACACCTKCCACTAGACCAGGTTGCTCAGAGCCCCATCCAACCTGTCTTTGACCACTTCCAGGGATGCAGGTAAGGGCTGAGTAACTTCTGCCTAAACTGAGTGACAGGATAAATGAGGCATATTTCTGCAAGGCAAGCAAATTTAGATCTACCCAAAGAGAATGGAGATGCTTTCTCAGATACAAACAACACAAGGATTGTCTGCTCTAGAATTCAGATTGTCACTATATATTTATTGAGACCATTCTAACTAGATAYTCAGTCAGTTCTAGTCATTACATCATTTTAAAATCTGAGAAAATGCACAAAAAACCCACAGGCTAAGTGACAACCTATCAAAGAGCTCCTATGTGACCCCTTGGCTTCAGTGAGAAGCCAGTCCAAACACATCAGGTAGCAATGGTTTGTCTGGGACTCACTGAGGGGCCCAGACAGATTAATGACTTTTCCAGAAAAGCTTATCTACATGTGAAAATCTCCGTCCTGATTCACACGGATTTGTAGTCATCACTCAGRGCCTACCAAAGATGTTTTTTCCCGTTTGGGCTTTGTCCAAGTATCRGCTCTGCTCCTTCTGTTTCAGCCATGCAAAGACATGTGACAGAGGGGAGGAATYTGACATCACTCCAGCCTCAGAGGGCTCAGTGCCAGCTGCTGGGGAACAGACATGCAAGACGGGGACTGAACACTGTGTCCTGCACTGTGCTAGCAGATCTTCAGAAAGGGAAGCCACTGTGTTTCAGTCCTGGCCTGGAGCACACCACAAGCAAGTGGACACTAATAGATTTAGCAGCATTGGAGAAGGAAGGATCAAGGAGATGGGCTTGCTCTTTCCTTCTTMAGTGTCTCAGAGAACTCTGTCTTTTTTTGAAAGCACACAAAATCCTCAGGGAAGCTTTCTCTGGTGTTTGAGAGGCCATTATGCAAAAATGATCCTATATCCAGTGTATTTCCCATCTAAGGTGTACCAACTTGTGTTGTACTCCAAAGAACTAAGCAAGGTCTGGTGTTTCTTCATTCAGAAGTCAATYAGTCAGTCTGCAACTGACTTGTCAGTCTGCAACTCTAATTTATTTATTGCTTACAGGCCCAACTAGGAGAAAAGACAAAGTTTTATCCCTCAGAAGCAAATGTGAGCAAACAAGTCACACACCTCCCTTTCAGTGATYGATTATTAACCAATAATAACCTTCTATCACCACTAGCCTGGGAATCTACATCTCCAGTTTACATCACAGAAGACTCTGCCACCCCAGATTTAAAGTGTCTTGTGACCCACATGCCAGTCATTTACAATGACTGATGCAAAACCACTTTCAATGGGTTTGCTACAAAAAGGTTATTTTCAAACAGTGACTCTGCCCCATACTCCTCAGATCACCCTCAGTTTCTTCAAAATTCAGCTCATCCAAACCCAGTTTCCATTCTAGCTGCAGAATAAGCTTCTTTATTTGCAATTTTCAAACTGGCTTACCTAGGYGTCCCCTGAGAGTTAATTTCACATGTGGCAGTTATGTCACAAAGATATTGCCGGCAATCGCTGGGAAATGCCAAACACTCGGATGAAGGAGATCTCCTACTCATCCCAGGCTTGCAAACACAAGTTGCCTAAGGGAAGGTAACACATGATCATACAGCTGCATTCATCATCTTTTAYCCCATTGGTTATCCTACAAAAGAACTGTCTGGTTTCCCTTTGCATCCGAGGTGAGGAGAACAGATTTGAGCAACACATTGACCAGTTCATTTGAAGAACTTCTCCCTCTGCCATTTTTCATACCTTGGCTGTTAYTGCCCTTACCTCTCCTGGACGTCTGTAAACACAAATTGTAGAGTTTTCTGGGCAGCCTCCATTGCTGTCAACACAAGGGTTGATGGGCTGGCAAACCTTTCCATCTCCTTGATATCCTTCTTTGCAGGTACATTGATATGTTCGTGATCCAAGAACTTTACATACAGCAAAGGGGGAACATGGAGAAGGAGTACAAGGATCCTGAGCTGTAATTAAAGAGATTAGAGGTGAGCAAAACCAAACTTCTGTTTTCAAAACAGCACTTGATGCAGCACAGCAGACTGCMAAAGGCATGGAAAGAATGAGGCATAAGGAATTTGTACTACCAAACGTCTAGAATTTCACAGGAAAATAAAATCATTTCAGACAGCAGACGTTTGGGGGTTTTTATTTCTGAGGAATTTGGATGACACCTTTTCCATGTTACTTCCATGTTATCAAATAAGAGGAGAGCCAAAAGCTTAGCCCTTAATCTTAAAGGGATTCCTGAAAAAATGTGTTCTTAAGCCTCTGCAGTGAAGTAGGCTTGGTGTTTTCAGTAATCAAACTCMTCTGCAGACAACAAAGCAATAGGATTTTTCCCAAATGGGACCATTTAGGGTCATGGAGAAGTTTCTCACCTTGGCAAGTGCTGCCCTGTTTTCTGTAGCCCAGCTTGCAGTCACACACAGCTGTCCCATCCCTCACCACACACTCGCTGTTGGCCTCACAYGTTACACCTTTGCAAAGGGGGAGCTCTGCAACCACACAGCAAAGAGAGTTTCCCTTTGAGCATGTAGGGCACTGGTAGAAGATATGATTCACCTTACAGAATACCTGGAAATAAAGGCAAATCTGCTTTCCAGAGGAGCCCAAGCTGGCACAAAAGTCAGAGGATTTGAGCAGTGCAGGCAGATCTAAGTCCCTGGCAGCCCAGTCAGTCAGGTTCCCCAAGGCTGAGAGAAGGGATCTAGCTGATTTCCAGAGAAATGAACAGAGGCACGAAGAGATGGGACTTCTTGACTGCTGTCACAAAGTCAGGAGTAGACCCCAGCTCTTCCCTCTATCTCAATCTCCAGTGCTCAAATCATCTTTCATCTATAGTCCCAACCTACTCATTGCCCCGCTGCTCYTTTAGGGACACATGCACCCAATCCCATATGAGAGGTTAGCTCTCCCCTCTGCAGCTTCCAGTGCATTTACCTTGGTCACACCTGGGGCCTGTGTAGCCCCCATAGCACGTGCAGCTCCCGTTCCCAGTGACGCCGCTGTTGCATTCCCCGTGCACACAGTCACACTCTGCAAGGGAATCCAGACAAACCTCCCTTCAGCTGCCAGGCAGTGCCAGGGAGCACAYTGGCCATCTGCCCTTGGACTTGGCACCCTGACTTCCCACCAATAATCCACTAGCTCCTTTTAAAAGTTGGCCATGCCAGTCAGAGCTTTGAGAGGATAAACTGCATGTCCTGGGCTCAAGAAGACGAGGTAAGAGCAGCCCTCAGTGCAAGATCTAGACCAGTTTCTCAGGCACATGTTTTAACACATGAGCACAACCATCAGGATCACACCTATCTCATCTCTGTGGACACAAGGAAACAGGGCCTAGACAAAAAGGGCTCCTGTAACAGCCAAGCTGCACTGGTCAAAAATCACTTCCCAAAATACCATACAAAAGAGGCAGCACAGTGTGTAATAATTTTTTTATAGAGGGCAACAAGGAAGAAGCTGGGAGACAAGAGAGGCAGTTACAGGAGTCTGAAAAACAGTTGTGAAGGGATTGTAGGTTTATTCAGGGATGTAGGTAACAGCATGGTTAAAGAGAAGAAACTGGGATAGCYCTGGTAAGGGGGAGAGAGAGARAGAGAGAGATTTACAATAGGAAAAAATGGCTGAGCATCATTTGTCTAATGGGACAGTGCAGAAGGGCACAAACACGAAATGCTCTGCTATTGAACACTGCTAGCTCTCTGTCACTCTCCCCATCTCCAACACCTTCCTCACTCAATCACTTCCCCCTCCTTCCTTGTTTTCAGTTATTTTTGTGAAGGTTTCACTTGAATGACTTGTTCTTACCTGACTGACAGTCTGGGCCAAAACGATTTTCATCTTGGCAATTCTGGCAGGCATACCCACTGTATCGTTCCTAGAAGGGCCGCAAAATGTGCCAGATATTATTTTTCTGTATCACTCTTGGGATTCTTCCCAACTCCATACCCTCATCAACAATGTTTTAGTGCTATTGCAGACCACACCAACACTGCAGGAAAACCACGGACACTGATGCTGGAATGAAAGGAGCTGCAAATGGCCTTCCAGGCAGAAGGGCAGCCTTCATCCAGAGCACCTGCACAGACACCTCACAAACAACTCCCTCTTACAAACACATCACCCTCAGGGCAAATCATGCACTGACCTTGCAGAGGCAGGTCCCATTTTTCTGCAAACCATCCAAGCATGTCCCACGGCCATTGCAGGGATTTTCAAAGCCACCTGGACACTCTAGCAGGTAAGAGACAGGCCAGATGAGATTAGACCAAACAACCAATACCTTTCCATTTCTTCCTCCCCCAGGTATTCCCATTGCAGAAATGTAATTGCCTCTTCACCAGCAAATTATCCAGCCCAACTAACACTGGCTCAGAGCTGGTGAATATGGCCGCGTGGCACCATGGAGCAGTTGGGCTGCTAAGAAAAGCCTTTTAGGAAAAGTCTAAGGAAAAGTCCCAACAAGCCATAACTGACTAAATTTCARCAAAGGCACTGAAGCATTTTTTGATGTTGGGCCCCTACTGCCAGCAGCACTGAGAGGTGAGRGCAGCTCTGGATCTCGGGACAGACAGGAGTCTGCTTTGCAAAGATACTGAGCCTTTTCAGCTCTCCCTGACTTCATGAAGAGATGGAAGTGTGCCCAAAAATACAMAGTTCACACATCTTTAGAGTGGGGTACCCCCAGATTCGGGGGACTATTTCTGGTAATTTTAGGCATGTGATTCCTCTGATGAAACCAGCTGCTTATTCAAAGCCTGTGTGAGAACAGGCCCAAGCACTCAAAGAATCTCCCATTTTCTGCAGAAASGGTATCTGGAGGGTGTCTTTCCTTATTCCATCAGTCAAATGTGTGAGAAATGTTTGGCTTAGTAGGTCTTACTTTTGGATTTTTGAAACAAGACAAAACAAATTCTCATTACTTGGCATAAATCTGAGTGGGAGTTTTGGGATGGTTATGTTCACCTTGGGTTGGAATTGCTCAGTATTTTCTGTGGCTCAATGGCTGATCAACTCCTATAGAGCAGCACACGTGGCACACGCGCTGCAGACTAGAAGGATATCAGAAAGATCTTCCTCTTCCTTTGGAAACTTTTGTAAAGAGGAACAAAAACATCCCTTTCCAAAAGTTTATTTTTAAAGAAGAGACAAAAGGAAGTGCCACCACAGGAGGTTATGTTATGTGTTAAATGTAAGGGGATTGAACTCATCTGGAACAGAGAGATTAAATGCTGAACAGCCAGATATGCTCCCAGACAGATGGAGACCTTGTAAGTATTTAAGGAATAATGAAAATTAATCACCTCAATGTATATTTAATGCCTTCTATTAAAACTGGCTTGACCTGTTCAACAGCTAGAGATTATAAAAAACCCCAAAACTTACCAAAGCACTCTGTACCCCAGAATCCTGGACAGCACTTTTTCGCCTCAATTTCCTTCTTACACATGTGATGGCACCCTGGCAGGGAAAGGGTATTTTCTCCTAACTTGACAGAGTATCTTAAAAAGAACAATCCAGAATTATGATTATACCACAAACCTAGCACAGGCCTGCTGGAGGGTTTCTAAGCAATCACACTGCAGTTCCCTGAGCTCTGAAGGGAAGGAAGGRCCCTCACCCCCTGTTCCATGCATAAACACAAGTGGGTTTCACTCCAGTTATGTTTTGTCTAAAGAGACCCATTGATCTGAGCCTCAAAGATTGGTTACAAGAAATCTGTCAGGGACTGGGCATGAGACAGAGTCTTGCATCAGGATGGAAACCTTGGGTGCTGGAGGGTTAAACAGCATAGAAACAAACAGGATTTCCAGGGTGACTCAGCATTCAACTTCACATCTAAAATAAGCATAAARGAACAAAATCTTCTTTCAGGACTTGCCCCTTTCTGTCTTTTACTAAAGATTCCAGATGGAGATGCTGCAAATTTGGATTTAATACCTGTGTTATTCACAGATTCTTTATTAAATCTTGGTCAAATGCCTTAAATCCCTCAAAGAGGCATCTTCTTTTCAACCCATCATCCCTCCTCTCCACACACAGGGTGAGTCCTGGGTGCAGTGCCTCTTGTTYAGCACGTACACAGTACAAAACTATTCTTGGGTCTGTCCAACAACCGCCACAAGAGCAGATAACACGCAGAAAAGCTGCATAGACTCACATTATTCTTACACTTCATTTTATTTTTGGCACCACATCCTTCCCAAAAGGAACTTGGAAATKGTCTCAATAGCATTGCTGCTTTGGCTACAATCTGACTCCTGTGTGAGTGCAAAAACTGCTATAAGCTGCAAAACTGCCACTGCTATTTTTAAAGTATTTTGAGGGAATCACAGATAGAGCAGACAATGGAGCTATATATTAACAGTTAACATACACTGCTGAASACATACACAAACAATAATCTATAGTGTTTCATTTCACAAAAGTCTCCAAGTAAATTCAGTTTTCCTTCATCCTTTTCCTACCAGCCAAACTCAACAGAATATGAGCAAGGAACACATGAACAAGCAATTGTCATAAAGTGAACTAGGAAGGTAAAAAGTTCAGAGGATTATTGCTGGAAGCTGGGAGGATATACAAGGGGAACTATCATTATATTATTTTCCTAATAAGCCACTAAGGAATTCTGGGTCTGAAACAGCTTTCTGTGCTACCTCTGTTAAATTGCTACAGCAGGATTAGCAAACTCAGGTTGTTCGGGGCAAGTTAAGAGGTTATGGTAATTTAATTTGTTGTGTGTGTATAGAACCTGCCCAGCAAAAAGTCTGTGGGATTTGCAAGGAGACAAAAGCAACAATAATAGAGGCCATACACCCATTTTTCCGCATTTGAAAACAAAACTCCTTGGACCTTTAGACTCAAAACCGCGTGTGTGTTCTCCTGAACCTGCACAGCAGGGCTGCACCAAAAGCATAACACAGTTAGGAAATAAGGCTTACCTGCAGTCCCTCACCCCATATCGTTGGGTGGTCTTTAACCAGCCTCTTGGACACAACATTTTAGTCACTGCAGCACAAGAAGTACATGCTGTATTCGAGGTGAACATCGTCTTGACATTGCAGTGCATGGATTTTAACTTAAAAAGAAAAAACAGAATGGAAATAGCCCCAAATTAAATTATTATCCTAGGCAYTTATCTTGCCAACTTGTAATATCTTTATCTAGTTGCACCATTCTTTAGATATCACTGGGGAGGGCAGTGGTCAGTGCAGGTGCTGGGKGGTACCACACACTCCCATGGCTAAACCCTCCTGCCATGGTGCTCCTTGCTTGAATCCACCTGGATCTCAGCTAGAAGCAACAGGGCAGATCACAGCTGTCTCATCCTTCCCCTATGTCCCACAGCAAAAATTTTAACCATTTCTAAAATAGTCACAACAGTGCGCTGCTAATTTCAGCTGGCCTTTTACAAATGTGTGGTAGTGGTGTGTGAGAACAAGCCCTAAATGAATAACCCTCGCCAGAAGACACTGAATTAAAAGGCAACACAGCATTTCYCTTTTCCATGCCACTGATGTGATCCAGTTCACTGGGTGTTTCATGGGACTACAGAGCTGATTGTGTTAGTTCTGCCCATTTCCCAGAGCCAGGAGCTGCTCAGAGAAATACTTGTCCCAGCAATTGTCTTTGAGAMGGTGCAGGGGGTGGGTGAAAAGGAAAGGTGCTCTGCACCTCTCTGAATATCCCGATGCTWTGACCTCAGGTGAGAAGGATTCCATAAACATCGGCATGAAGATCAGATAATAGACTTGGATATACCACAAGGCTGCTGATTAAATCAGCACAAGTCCCTCCACCCAACCAGAATAACTTTAAGGGTTATTCAGGGCTTTCCTGCACCCCTGCACAGCCACGGTTCTCCAAATGAAACACAGCCAGAGCAGATGACAAAGTGCAGCCTCGGAGCGAATGAYCATCATCACATGCCAACCTGTCATTAAAACTCGTGACTTTGCTCCAAAATTGTTTCCTTGAATTTTTAAACTTCTGGAAACAAGCAACTGCATGGAAACCTCACTGCTAATTTTTAAAAAATATAGTATTTGYCACTGCTGATGACAGAGAAAAGCTGGGGAACATGAGCTATGTATGCCCCAAAAGGTCATTGACTGGAAAAAACCCACAGAGCTCATCTCAACTCTGCCTCTACAGGCACTGTATTTTCTAAAAATAAAAACATTAGATCAAATTTTGGGAGGAGGCCTTGATCTGGAATTTGTAAGCCAGTCCTGAACAATGCTGTTAATGCAGCAGCCCTCCTGTCCCCAGAACTCCTTGATTTGGATTCCCATCAGCAATCTCAGCTTTGCTTCCTCTGAACTTAAGCCCAAACACATACATTTAGTCTCAAGGCAAGGGAGGAAGCATGGCTTCCCATCAGTTATCAAGAGCTCAGGAAGGCCCTCCCAGCTGATAGCCAGCAGACCCTGTCAGGAAAACCTCCTGAGAGATAACCTTCAAGTCTCAAGTCCACAGGGACGTGTCCCTGGAGTGCTTCCTGACTTGTTCCCTCTGACTGGAGTCGTTGAGCTTTTTCTCATGTTTATGGATCCACCKTCTGCATCCATCCATGCAAGAATGCTGCCCAGTGAAGGAAATTACTCCTGCATCTGTGGTTGCCCTTCCCACAGATATTAACTTCTAGTTGTGCTTCTGAGGCTTTCCTACCATACAGCAACCTCCAGTTCCCCTGGTAGCAGAATCCCCAAGAAACCTGTTGTGTCAAAGACTCTTTTATATTATAAACAATTMAAAACCAATCTCAGATCCACCAAAYMCCCCTCTCCATGTGCTGTGAGCACCAGCTTTACTAATGYTCTCCAGCAGAACAGAGATCAGCTTTGCTGTTCTTACACTTCCACCCTACTGGAACACAGAGTAGCCAGAGGAGATTTCCTGTTTTTCATGGGGCAAAGCAGAGGACAAACAATATGGATGAATAAACAAGATGCTGCCTTGAGAGTACTCTGCCTCTAAAGATCAGCAGTGTCAYTTTTGGGGTAGGGAAGAATTCCCTCCAGCCATCTGGCTGGAGTTTAAATTAGGACTCCAGACTAAAGCTGGGCTTTTGGAAGGAGCCAACTGAAGCCAGGCACATGTAACTCACAGAACAGCACAGCTCCTGTCTTTCTAGTCCCATCAGATGCCAGGTTTAGCCTTCCCTTAGACAATCTCTCAGATAAAGGAATGGGAAGATACCTGAGGAAGAAATGCAAATGTGCACTCCTTTCTGAGAGTTAGAATTATGCCACAAACCTTTACCAGGTATCAAAAAGACCACACAAATAYCAGAGCATAAAACACTGAAAATAATAAAGAAATTAAAATTCTCCAACCTTCTATTTCATCTCTACTTTCAGGCATCAGACAYAGTTGGGCCATTAAATGTATTCTCTGTCATGGTGGTGGAGGAAGACACCATTATTCATATATTATTYTATTTTCCTTCTCTATCCTTCATCAATGTAGCTCAATTTCTCAATGGAAATGAAGARTGGGAGAGGTGGATGTCTGTCATTSCTCCCTGTTTAATYGTTTAATTAYTTGCAGACCTCTAAGACAAGACAATCATTGTGGAATCCCCTCTACCCTACTGGGACACTTCATAAGCTTTAGGCAGCTTTCCAGTAAGACCTTCCCCTTTTTATAAGGAAATATGCTTGTGTCAGCAGCAAAAGGCAGGAGGAAAGAGGAAGAAAACAGCTGAGTGGAAAAGTATTAAAAAAACATTTCCCTTCTTCTCTGAGTGACAGAAGTGATGAAGCAGTCATTTTTCTGGAGAGTTTTGCTTCTTAGGAAAGCAGAAGAGGGAATCAAGGAACATAAATGCAACAGYGCAGCTGGAGAGGATGGAAGACAGACAGAAGTTTGAGTCCTGGGGCACAGCCTCSTGGAAGACAATGATGCACTGCTCCCTTGGGCTCATTTTTGACTTTTGTTTCTAAATGTGAAGCCACTGGGAAGGAAGCAGAGGGAATGTCCGTCCCTGTGATACAGCAGTATTGCCTGATGACAGTCACAGTTCTGATCTGGTGATGTTGTGAGCCTGGACTGGGTCACATTTTGTGTACAAAGGAACAGAAAAGGAGGTCTGAYGCTATCAAATATCTCCAAAATGAAAAGAAGCTTTTAAAGCAGAAGACACCCAGCTGTAACAAAAAGAAAAGTCAGGGTGCCTCTGTCTTCCAGGCTGGGCTACGCTCTCTCCCTGCACTCAAACGCTCATGCAAGAGCAACCAGTGTTCACTGCACTCAGCTGAGACACATCGAAGCTTCAGGATGCTGCAGTGCTTCCTTCCCTCCTCTCTGAACAGATGATCCTCACTTCTCAAGTGCTCATTTCTCATATTCCATCTCAAGAGAATAAGCTGGGAAGTATTTCATAAGGCCTTGTTTCATTCCTCTCATATTCACCCTTTATCTTTTCCTCCCAAACCATAACACAAATACTTCTGCATGGCAAAAATCTCAAGGAAGAAAGAAAAACACATTTGGACGTCAGTGCTCGGCTCCAACAATCCTGGGAGCAAGTTCTGGAAATAGCCATTATCTAATGAATCACCAAGTTTCCAGTGCATTTGTCCTTCACAAAACAGAGCTGTAGACACATGCTTGAGTCATTATAGTCATGTACTTCCCCGAGAAGTTCTCAGTAACACTTGAACTGAACAGAACAGCAATTCCTGGACACACAAACCCTTCACACTTGTTCAAAGAAGACACTTCTCAGCATGAAGATGAACAGTCAAGCTCAAAGATCACATAATGTAAGATCTCCTATTGCCCTGGGTGTTTTTCAGCATCTCAGCTGCAGAGCACTGGAAACATGGGGATGCTGAGAGCACTGTCCTCCTTTCCCACCTGCCTCCATTCCTCCTCCAGCACAGCCTGGATTGGCCTTCTCCCAGCAGAAAAACTTCCATGGTTCTCACGTCTGCTGCATCTTCCCCAGCCCATAGCAAGAGGTATAAAAACTAAACAAGACTAACAAATTCACTGTCATGTTTGAACCATTAAAGCTGAGCATTGAGGTAACATCACTGAAAAACAGCAGAAAATCTATTCTCTCTCGTTAACCCCTGTAAGCCAACAAAACCCTTCTGTGGAATCACAGCACTTCTATTCCAATCAGATCCAATGTGTATCCTAAATTTCCAGAGAAAGCATCATTAGATCCTCATTTTCCTTATCTCCCATTATAACCTTTCCAATGTTTCTTCTCTTTCTCCATAAAGAGGCAACTTTTTGAAGGAAAAGCTCTAAAAGGAAGTTATTCCTCGATTAAATAAACTGCTCCAGAGGTGATTCAAAATGTTTCACTTCTCTGTAAGTGGGCACTCACTACCTGATAATGTAAYTGTCCCATGCCAAGTCAGACTCCTCAGTGATTACATTGATCAACAGAGTCTCAAAGCAGAGACCCACATTTCCACTTGCACCAGCTGAAGACATGAGCCCATGTCTGAGGAGACAATCTGGAACCCACGTTTCCAAACTAAATCCACCCCTAGAGACACGTCACGTTTGTGCTCAAGCCACTTTAATAAWCCTATGAGCCTTCCTAGTAGTCATTTATGCCCCTTTTATGAAAAAGTCTGTAAAACAGCTTCCACCCAAAGGTCTGACATGGAAGCATCTTTCCAGTCCTCTGGCTTTTTCTAAATCAAATCCTTAAGACTCACACATCTGTCCACTCCCCACAAGGCCCTGCTTTGTCAATCAGGACAAGACAATCCTCCACAGGGAGTTTCCTGTCCCCAGGGAATTTCCAAATGCTCCTCACAACTCCTGGCTTAGCAGACAGGTTCATTCCTCCAACAGCAGGACACAGGGAGGCAGAAGACAATATAATGTGAATTAGTGTGAATTCCAGCGCACAGAAACTGGGCTGCCTCTCCATGGAGTCTAAAGGACAGATCTACAAAGGCATCACACATTTTCCTAGATGCTGCTACTAAACACAAGAATGGAGAGGAAGGAATCAGAAGAAAATCAATAAAACCGAAATAAAATGGAAACTATTCAATCCTTACTGGGGAGCTCTTGGGAAATACACTTGAAACAAACTGTGGCAAAGGAACAAATTGATGTGATTGTAAAAATTTTTTTAAAGTAAAATTCTCCTGGGAAACTTATGGACCAGTCCTGACGGATACTAAGTTCCCACCTCACATACTGAAACCAGCGGAAGATGCTGAGTATTTTCCTCTGATATTGCTATTTTCAAGTTCAGTGCCRAACCTAGACACAAATTTAATCTGATTTAAAACTCAAGCAGCGCCCTTCAACTTTATTTTTAGTTCCTTAGTTTGGACTACAGAGAAGATACCTTATAGCCCTACAGCTTTAACAGATGTTATTCCGCACCTAACTAAATGTAAATGAAAAAATAAATTATGGAGAGGACTATTTCCTAACACACAATCATCCAAATATGAAGAACTGTTCAATTAAACAAAGACTCACAGACTTACCTTCTGACTCTGGCAGTCAGCTGTGGGAGTGAAGCATGCTGCTAAGAAGAAAAACAGCAATCCAGGAGGATGCATTTTCATGCTTTTACAGGCAGGACCCTTTCCACAAAAGGGGTGGCGAGAGAGGCTGCAATTTCGGTAAGATAACACCGCCTACTGAGAATCAGATCCAAGACAAACCAGAGGTTAAAAGTAAACAGGGAGAGAGCATTTTTGCACTGTGCTTTTTGGCTGCAAAGCCTTCAGAAATGGATCTGCTGCTTCTAGCGTTATTTCTGAATCAACATAACCTTTTTCTTTCCATTCTTTTTTTAAATGCACAAGCAGAACTCCTTAGTAAAAGGTTTACTCAAAACAGGAACATCTACGGATTTCCTCTTACATATCAGTTCAAAACAGAAGGAAGGAAATCCTTAGTTTTCAACTAATTGGAATGAAAAGAGGTTAACTGTATGCTTAACAGAAGGCAAATCCAATGGGCAAACTTAAATACCATAAATTCATGAAGGGTAAGTTAATTTCCTTTTGCCACCCTTGTGAATATGTCCATAACACCTCAAAATGAAGGTAGACCCAACCACTGCCTATCCCAAACHATGCAAGAACAAAGCAACATGAGTGACAGGCCGTGCTTCAGAGCAGGAATGAAGCACATTGCATCAATCAAGCACTTTGGGCAGACTTTGATTTTTTTTTTAATACAGTTGACTTTCTCAGCAAGAAAAGCACCACATTTTGTAGGTGCTATGGCAGCAGTGGCAAAATTTATAGTTTTCCAGACACTCTGCTGACAGCTTGATGAATCCAAGGAGCACTTCCATAGCACTCAGAACTGGGAAGTCCCAAAACAGCATTAAAAAAAAAATACTAACCTGATGTATAGTCTGCAATTTATATTCTCCTTTTGAACATTAAAAAGAATTGATTAYTGACAGATTTTACATGGCCTTTGTCTCTCTACACTGCCAAGAGAGCACACTATACTGAGCAGTCTAAGGACTGCTTTGTTTAGCAACAAATCTCACCAAGCAGTGAGGGATTTTCACATTTTCAAGCCATTAACAGTACGTGAAGGTGCCTAAATGAAACCAGGACAGGGAGCCATTCTTGTGTTTATGTAAATAATGAGAGCATTAATACTCTTTTGCCCCTGCTTCCCAACAAAGACACACAAGCTGTAACATATGAGGTACATAGGAACYGCTGTACTTACTGGTGCCGTTAGCTGTGCTTTACTTCTGCCTTCATCCTACAGGGAAAGCCAGCATGATGAACAGGCAGCCTTGTTATATATCCTGCACTAACAGGAAGCAGATAAGGCACACAACCATCCACTGTAACCCATGTGAGAAGTACCAGCCCACAGCTCAATCCAACAGTTCAGCCCACTGCCACAGGACAAGTGCAGCCCTGGGACTGTTGCTGCCCAACTGGTGCCACTCTGTCAAGGTCACAGGGTTCACACTGCTCTGGAAACACTTGGCACCCTGAAGGTCTTCAAAATGAGGCAGAGGCATGACAGATCAAGCCAGCTCTGATAGCATGGGAAAGTCACAAATGGACAATGGGGACATTCTAGTAGAGAATGGAAGCTGTGCAGTGATTTCTTTGCCTACAGTCACAGCACTGGGCAGGCCATGGAAACACAAGAATGAGGCTGCTTCTCTGCCTCATGATACCCCAGGATGYTGAAGACTGTTGATGGGTTTTCCAAGAGCTGGTTGTATGACATAGGGATTAAGTTGCCAGCATCCACACAGAGCTGATAAGCTYTTAAGGTGAAAATATCTCATCTGGGGCACTTGAAGATGCATTGGCTTGTTTAATGGATCTTCAGACAGTTTTCTAAATGGCTCAGCACTGAAAATAGTACAGGGCAAGAAAAGACACACAAAGGCTGATTCCAAGACTTTCCACTGCTGCTTATCATCACTGTATCTGACCTACTGCAGGGGAACGAGGAAGGGAGAGAAATGCTTGGTGAAATTCCTGTCTGAATTAAGTAAATCAGATTCACAGYGACATCAAAAGGTTCACAGCCAGCTTCCTTATCTGACCTCACCTCAATTAAAGGCAAGCAATAGAACAGCAATACACAGACTAAAAATGCAAACAGTGASTAATGCCATTGTACAGCAGCAAAGCATAAACTGAAAAATCAAAAGGTCATCTGTCATTAGATGTTGCTTTCCTGACCAAGAAGCATAAGCAGCATGATTCAGTCGCTGCCTAAGGACTGCTCTGAGAGAATGCAAACTTTGCTGATCACTGCAGGYGGACCTGGAACACCAAACTCTGCAACAACTTTGGATATTCACGGTTCTGAAAATTAGTAAGAAGGTGAAATACCAGCAATCTCTAAATTAATGGGTGGCCAAGAACCATTAATAATACTCAGTGCACAGATGCCAAGATGCTCACAGTGGCAGTACAGTTGGCAGTGCCATCAAAGACAGCAACACCAGCATAGAAACAGCACAGGGAGCAAAAATGAAACAAACAAGAACAAATTACTGCTCCATGTACACTGTGTCTGTTCTCTTCTGAGAGACAGATTCCTCCCAGGCAGATAAATGTATTTTTTCATGGATGACATCTTTAATTTTTTGATTCCCCTGTTTTGTCCAATACTCTTCAAAACTGTCAACAAATAGAAACCCCAGTTCCCTCACTTGTTTCAATGTTAGACCAGCTCATGCACAGAAGCATCTCCACAAAGTGTTTCAAACCCCCAAAATCTCATAAAGCAAGATCCTGAGATTTGCCAGACAGCCTTCATAAAAAAATTTAGGCAAGGCTTGTAAAGATCTAATGGCAGAACACACAAATGGCCCTGTGCAGGCAGGGTAGGAGGATTTTGTTCACACCCTAGTCTATGTTTGATTGAAATAGGATGGTGCAAATCCAACTTTAAAACAAAGAGTAGGATTTGTCAACTGTCAGTCTCAGTGTTTATCTCTGAGATTTTGCACGTGGGCTTTTGTTTTGGAAAGCATGGAGATTGACTTATCTGTCAAGTGTCCCCGGCCCACAYGACAGAAGGTGGCTGGTTTAGCAGGAGAAGTCACAAACATGTGCCTCAGAAACATCTTCAAATTCTGGCTCTGATTTGTTCTAGATGATTTCTACAAAACTCTAATAATTTACCTTGTGGGCTCTGTCTCCCCAGTCATCAGCATGTTGTTGGCAGCAGGAATGCTCAGGATTTTTCGCTCTCAAGGAAAAATTCCCTCTCTTTTTGCTTTATGCATT
The DNA here is from genome assembly GCF_030028575.1 of Malurus melanocephalus. Taxonomy (NCBI): domain Eukaryota; kingdom Metazoa; phylum Chordata; class Aves; order Passeriformes; family Maluridae; genus Malurus; species Malurus melanocephalus. The sequence continues at coordinate 994,738 of NW_026623465.1, read as the reverse complement.
GATGACAAGTTGGGTCCTCTAATGCAGCTTATCTAAGACCCGGCATTTTTATTGTGTACACATTAACMTTTAGAGTGAAGAAGCTGCTGGCAAGAATTACTAAACCTGTTCCATGGGAAAACCAAAACCCCACCTGGATAAAGGCAAAGGATAAAACTACAAACCCTTCCAGTCTCTCTGCCTGTGTCACACACTGTGTTTCAAAATGCTGGATCACCAGCTCTGGTTACTGAAGTCTGTGCAGCTCTGACCAGATTGGGCAATTTCCTGCTATTGAAATCTTTTGTTTAGAAACTACAGAGCCAAGGCAAGTGATTTACCATCCAGTCCATCTTGCCACACAGCTTCTCTGGGAACTGAACATTTGGTTACATCCACAGAAGCTTGTTGTCTGCTCTGATCTACAACTTCATGTTTTTCCTCATGTTGCTGCTTTTCTGYCTAAGATTTGGTATGTCTGAAGATTTGTACTGCAGAAGTACCCTTTCTGATTAGAATGCAATTAAGATGCAGTAGCATTTTGTGTTACTTCAATTAAAGAAACCTGCCTCCTTATCAGAGCTGGTAAGAAGGCAAGCCAGAGGGACTGATGGAAATATATCACTGTGCAGCACATCTGTAGCCAGGCAGATCAGAGTTCTGTAAAGCAGCATGGGAATGGACACAGGGAACAGACAGGATGCAGGTCACTGTCATGTCTTTTTGCAGAGAAAACAGTTTAGCTCAGGTCAGCACCTCATATACTTTCCTTCCTAATGATATTCATTTACGATTTTTCAATTGTAATACAAGGGAAGTTTGAAAACCTTTGGCCAGATCCTTGGCAGATGACACTGAACGAAAGTAATTGCCTGGGTCTTCCTAGGGTGGGAAATATCTACATCAGCTGCAAAGCCAGAACACAGAAGTTTGAAAGTTCAGGAGACTTTTCCGACAAAGGTCTCCCACCTGCCTCTGTGTGTTTTTAGCCATAACTTCAGCTACTCATATATTGTCCCAATGTTGAGCGAGGGTTGGAAGTTGTAAAGGACKTGAGGACAAAGGGTTACTAAAGAAAAACATGCTTGGTAGTACTCTTGCAAAAAGAGAAGAAGAAATCAAGACTGTTCTATGTGACCTCAGTTATTTACAGCAACTCCATTCTGCAGAACTTGCTGTAGAAACTAAACTTGGTGTGGAAAATTCTGAGAAATCTTTATGAACTGAAGCAATCAGTTCAGTTTCAAGATGAACGATTGCATTTTCAAGGAAAACTCAYTTAAATCCCTGTATTTAGGAACAAAAGACTACATTAAAAATAAACAATAAAGACATGAGATTGGCACCGAGGAATGACAGTTTATAATTTTTTTCAGCTTAATATTGCACTTAAATGAGCAGAAATGCACACCCACAAAGCACTAACTCCTGCAAGTTCTAACAGAGGATCTCTCCTCTGGAGACTGAGAGAGTCTGAGCCATTCATGCTGGAAAAAAAAGCAGGTCCAGGGAGACCTCACTATAGCCATCAGTATTTAAAGAGGTTTTTTATGAAGAACTTTTTACATGGGCAGATAGTAATACAASAAGGGGGAAAGACTTTTAATTAAAAAGAAGCAATTTAGATTAGATGTTAGGAAGAAATTCTTTACTTAGAGTCACTGGCACAGGTTGCCCAGAGAAGCTGTAAATGCCCCATTCCTGGAAGTGTTCAAGGCCAGACTGGATGAGGCCCTCAGCAAACTGATCCAGTGGGTGGCATCCTRACCCAWGGAAGGGGGATTGGAATGAGATCATCTTGAAGGTCCATTGCAACACAAACCATTCTATGATTCCACGGAAGTAGAAAGCGATCAGATATCTGCTAGCAGGAGAGAAGGGGATTTCTTGTTTCGGRTTTGATTGGGCTGTCATTTCAAGTTTAACCACAGATACTTTTTTTTTCTGCAATAAAATATGAAAAAGAGACCTTGCCTGCTTGAAGTATGTAACAAGCAGGRGATTATCCCTGCTTATTCTAAAACAAGAGCTTCTGATACCCAGCAATATATCAAAATACTTTTCAACAGTTGGATTATGCAGAGGATGCTTAGAAACAGAATTCCTGTCTGTCTCAAGCACAAGGCATCTCCCTGGACAGGCCTTATAAATAAGGTGGAAGCAGGGCTGACTTATCCAGAAGCAATGACAAGTATAACACCTCATATTAAAGACAGAGATCTATCCATATTGGCTAAAGTCCCAGGCAATTCCAGAAGACTCCTGACAGATTTTCTTTGTATTCACTTAAACCATAGGCCACATTGTAAATTATCTGTTCATCTGGTAAATTCTCAAATGCTTTTGAAAATCAGACTGTTTAAGTTGCCACAGGCTCCTCAAGTGTTACCTTAGACAATTACYAAATAAGTCATTACCAGGGTTACTTCAGAAAGAACGAGCGAAGACTTAAGACTTATTTTTAGTCACTTTAACCCTAGGTTGCTTAATGTAGAAATTAGCTTTTTCTACCCAATGATAATTAAGCTTAAATGAACATAAGGAATCTTGAGATGTCAGAGAATAGAAGACTTCCAAAGCACAGGAAAATTTTGTTTTCCCCAGGAGCCTGAAGTACCTACTTTAATTGTTCAGGTCAGTCTAAGCTTAATGGGTTAGGTTTCCTCCGTCAAACTGAGAGCAGAGCTGCAGTCCAGTTATGCTCCTCATCTCTGCTTGGTTAGGGAATTCCACTGCATCCTGCAATACAATTTGACTTTGGCTGCCCCTGTCTTTGCCATCCTCACATCAACTGCAACATTCCTGGCTTCTGAAATCCAAAAACAAACAGCCAAGCTTTGCAACAGCATGGAAAAATACTCCATGAAACCACCAAATTCCCAACTCCACTGTGGACTTCCCATTCTTAGAGAAAACCATAACTTGTTTGGACTGGGTCCTGAGCAATCCGTTTGAAAATTTCCCTATTTTAAGTTTGACTGTTGGATCCCTACAGGTCTCTTGCAACCCAGATTTTGCTAAGTGTTTTAATGGCATCAGTTTTAAGCAGCATCAGCTGCCATTTAAGTATCAAAACTGTTCTTGCCTTCTTAACCTCATTGGATATAAAACTTTGTTTTTCAAAGTCTCAGTATTTGCCTTCCTAATAGTGAGTGGGGATTTTACTGTCATGGGGGAAGTTAAAACTTGTTGGGCACAGTTATAGTCAAGTTACACATGACAGCTTAGAAAGAAAATCCTTAATATCTAATTGAGAAGTAAAAGTACTTGAAATAAATCCTCAAATTGTGTTTAGAAGCTGCAGATCCTCAGTTTCCATGACTCAGCTGTATTCTGTACTAACATTCTCGTTACAGTAGAATAAACTATTTTCTTCTTTCATCTTGCTGCACATTTCATACTTTACAATRCACTCTAGGAACAGAATATGTGCTGCTCAACTGCCATATGGTATCCTGCAAACACAAGATATAAACGAATAAAGACAATGCCAAAAGAATACTGTCAAATTACACTTTATTTGTATTGACAAGATAGGCAAAAGAAAGACTTTGTGTTCAGATACAAATCCATTATTTGCTGACAAAATGCTGATATACCCACATTGAGTATTTCCACTTTCAAGATGACACTGAGGGGATCTTTACCAAGAAATTCTTTTATCCTCAGATAAGGAAAATGAATGCCTGTGAAAATAGTTTTATTGAAAATTTGTTACCTGCTTGTGGCTCAAATTTTACTGTTAAGTTTGTGATTGGCAGCAAATAATTACACTTGGCCTCAAAGAAAAACATATGTAAAACTATAAGATCATTAAATAATAAGCATTAGCAGCATACCCAAAATACTTCTTGTACAAAGAACATTGCACTTGAACATACACAAGCATTTACCCTTATTTACACATTAGAATTTGTATAGAACAGCAATACTGATATATACAGAAAAATAGTGGAAACCTTAACAGCCCCAGACGACAGAATATCTAGTGTTGACTCCTTAATTTTTCCATACAGTTTCCCAGGATGTCTCATGATATTTTTTCACTATATACTATTGCATAAAAAACAGGCTGTACAAGAAGATCAGTCCCCAGTTAACACTTCAGGGTATTTCTATGTACTATTACAGGTTCACTGTACCAGGGAGCAAGGGAGTCCAGGTCAGCTCCTCATTAAAACAAAGAGAACTTGACAGGTGCTATCTACTTAAACACTGTGCTTTACCTTATAATACACATTGAAATCACCTGGCTGTGCAGTAACTACCCAGTGAGTTCCAAAGGCAATTCCCTACCACACAGGATCTCCCACTGTCTTGCAAGCAATGAAATTAATTTCTCTCTGCTTTCGGCACTTGGGATAAAAATGTACCACTGAATCTCTCTGCTCCTGCTGCCCTCTTGTTTAGAATTTCCCTTTGGGACACTATCAGTGTGGACACTTTCTCCAAAGTGATCCAGTGTTAAATTCTGCATCAGATCCTGATTCTGAACATCATCAAACACAAATGTAAGGGCCTGTGGATAAGTCTGATATCCCATGAGTACTCTATCTAAATCCCGGATTCGTCTTCCATCTGCAAGCTGATACTTATCTCTCTTTGGTGGCTCCTTGGCAAATTCAGGTAGTGGGTAACTGATATAATCTTCATCAAAGAGGAACAAATCAGAGCTGGTCAGTATCAGTGTTTTAGGTTGAAGTGAACTAGCATTCTGAGCAGATCCTTCAACATTATTTACTTGAAATGCCAACACATACAGAAGGATGTTGAGGGATGGAAGATTGGTCAAACCATCCATTTTCTCTGCCACTAGAAAAGCAAGGTCTCCAATTTCCTCTTCATTTGGATAAATAAATTTTACTCTGCTAGAGTGAATCAGTTCATAATTCTCCATTTTTCCTGCAAGAAAAATATATTATTAGATCTCTATTTAGTGCCATACAATACTCTCTTAATGTACTAAGATAAGTAACAACCTTTGAGAGCTGGCTGCAGCTGGAATAATTCAAGTTTTGTATCTATTCATACATGATTTTGCTTATAAACAATATTGGAATAATTTTATTTGGACTGCAGGTCTCTATTGGGGTCCTTTTTGCATTACCAACATACTTTTCTGCAAATTTCTAACCAGGTAAGTCTAGGGTGAACTCAAGAAACCATCACTAACTTCACTTGTGCAAAACTGTTTACACTTAACAATTCCGTTCACGTAAGACACATCTAAGCTAATTCAAGTCAGGGAGTTTGGTTAAAGTATCAAAAGGGAAAATGACTGATGCATAAATGTCCCTCAAAAGAATTTTTAATCAGTACAGTTTAGGTGAARCCTTAAGTATGATGCCTAAACAACTCAGGACATGTAGAAAAGACCACTCACCTGTGTTTTTACTCCCAAATTCAGAGTAGAAGTCCTTATCTACTGGTTCAGGTGAAGGAGTGCGTGCAAGCAGTGACAGGACTGCCATAAGCTGCTGGATGAAGGTGTGAGTGTTGTAACTGTCTCTTGTCAGGCAGGTGACAATGTGATCTGCAGAATGTCCTGAAGACAATAYAGAATATAATTCACTCACTGATCTGTACTTGAAATTATCATTTCTTGAACTAACATGCAATTGTCATCAGAATAGATTTTTTTTCAAGGATTATTTATCCTGAAAACATGTATTATAATTCAGAAACTTTTCAAATGCTTCAAAACAACATCATCATTACAAATCCCTTRAAAGAGGTGTAATTCCTCTTCATTTTAAAATACAATGTATACTTATGATTCAAATATTGCTCTAGGAATTAAAAAAAAAGAAGCAACACAAAAATACTCTCTTCCATCTTGCTAATAAAAATGGGGATGCATCTAAAAAAGACTAAAACAAAATAAACTGGAAAAACTTAAAGCACAACATGTACTCACCAGTAACTCGGAAGTATTGGTCAAACAGGCCAACATTGACCGACTGCAGATCATTAAGTTTTAGCACAAAGCAGCAAGAGAGGTGGAAGGAACTATTTTCACAATCTGAGTTTTCTTTGTTCCAAAAATCTGTTAAAGGAGCATATATGATAAAAAAGTCAAAAGAAGAAAACTTTTCTGTCCATAAGCATAAATTTTATATCAAATYTTGTAATTATCTCACAACTGAAGAAAGAAATTAAGAAAAAACTGGATACTGTGGCTAATAATTTCTCAAGCAAAATACAAGCAAATCTTGTTRGCAGCATTTCTTGAAACATCTGCCACATATCAGATTTAATCAGCAMACACATTAATAACATACTTGAACTGAATACAAACCATGAGATTTCATTACCCTTCACTTTCCATTTTAGTTATGAAAGGGACTAAGAAATGACATCAGAGAAAAGCATGGATACAATGGCAGCTAAAAGGKTCTGTCTGAGAAGCATTCATGACTCAAGACCCTGTTCTTCATAAATGCCTTATGCAAATACTGACCCCTTCAACTAGGAGGTCTAAGTAAGAACATTGACCAAAATTGGTACTCAAACTGAAGACAAACACACAGAGAGGGATTAAGTCAGTGACCTGATTAAAGGATCAAAAGAACTATTTTACCTGACTGGTGCTCATCTGCATGAATGAAAGAATCATCCAACAGAAAGTAAATAGCTTTTGTTGAGAGAAGAACACAAGCCATCACTTCCACATTGGGAGTCTTGTAAAACAGAACTGAAGACCACATGAGGTGCCTCAACTCTTCATTTTCCACCTAAGGAGCAAATTTTATTTCAAAAACATACTTTGATATTTCAGATAGTTTCACCACCTTAGAGGCAACCATGGGAGAAACAACTTCAAAATCTTAAGYATCTCAATGTGCTCTGGTCAAAGAGAAGTAGCTCACTCCAAAGCTGCTAAGTGACACCACAATGACAGCACTGAAAATAACTTGTGTTTATATAAGGAAATAATTTTTTATGAGCTAATTATTCCTTATTTTCTAACCAAAACTAGAACAGAAAACCATCTAATTTATAGGAAAGACCTTTTAGAACAGGCACTGCTGACAAAGCCTTAATCAACAGCTGAGCAGTGGCCTCCCAAGCCTCAACAAGYCTGCTGAGCCTTCAGATGCTCCTGAGGGTTGGATTCAAAGACCCTCAGGAAAGGACAGAAGCACAGATTGCCACTACAGCTGCTGTTCCAACTAGGCCTCTTCCCAGCTTTCATCTTGATGGGCTTACTGTGAACCTTAAATGAGTCACCTGCTTTTTTTATCAGCTTCTCCYCATATAAAAAGAGAAGTACAGCTTGTAACTGTGCTTACTTAAAAACATTTAGAAGGAAGGTAAGGGAATTTAAAAATGCATCTATTTCTCAAGCTTTTCAATTGACATTTGTACTCAGTCTGCTTTATCACTAAAAAWGCCACATCATAAATTTTAGGTAATATTTATACTTTTCAATTTGATGTTCACACCAGACAGACTTTACTGTTTTTCAGAAATCAAATTTATCTGCTCATGTTACCGGAGTAGCTACAGCCATGCACATGGGTTGCAGTCACGCACAATATTACAAAAATTAGTCAGAACRCTTGTGTATTGATTTAGCTAAGAACCATCCCAAAATCATTTCACTCCTGTTACTTTCCTTCATTTTGCCACTTCAAAGAAAAAAGAGGAACATTCTCGGAGCAATTGTACCTTCAAGACATGCACTAATGTACTCTCCTGTTGTGCACCACGGATCCTGAAGGCAAAATATGCCTTGCAGGATCCCAGCTGCTCAAGCAGGGAACCCAAAATGGAGTAACACACAGGTTTTTGATCAAAATGCTTCCAGGCTTCCCAGAGCCTCACTCTTGTGGTTAAGCTTGATCAGTAAAGTTTTTATAAATACTATGTAATATAGAAAGTTCACAAAGCATGTTTTTGTACACTTGGGTTAGGCATAATACCTCTGCAATGTTGCTATGGAAAAAATCAACCAGAGCTCTTCCCTTCAGCCCAGCCACATACTGCAGAGACACAGAAACATGAAGGTGAACAGGAATTTGGTTGTCTTCTGTTATCTTCTGCATAAGAAACTCAGATGGGTATAAGGATGACAGCGTCAGATGAGGCTTGCAAAAACTAGAAAAGATCCAGAACACACATAATGAAAATGTAAAGATGTACATGGCTTTCCCTGTACAAGAATATTTACATTTTATTCAAGAATTAAAACCAGGTAACCTCCATTTTTAATAGTTTAAACTATTTATATCTTGAGCATAGCTGTTAACCTGCCATGACCTCAGTCATACAAATCAGGAAGTTTGCTTCCATCAGAAATTACATTTCATGCTGCAACAACAAAACAAACCAGAAAAAAAGAGCTAGAATGCTACAGTCCAGCATAACCATTCACACTACAGACTAGCACAATGCAGAAGTAATTCATCARACCCAATCACAATGACAGCAGCAAACACAGGGGTTAGACCACATCGAGCACTGTGCAAGAGACCTTTTATAGGAATCATTACCTGGCTGCCTGACCTTGTCTGTTTGCCTCCACAAGGTGATTTCTTACAGCATCCGACTGGCTTGAAGCTTTGAAAATAATTATAGTCTTAACATCCTGCAGAAGTGTCCTTAAAAGACTGTAGATTCTTAGGAAGTGGAATTTCTCATGAGGTAGAACAAACACTGCTGTAACAAATCTGTATCCAACGAGCAACTCCAGCACATGYCCATCCAAAAATGAACCCTTCTGCTGGGTGGCACCATGAGTTGGATGCAACACAAGTGATGCTAACGGAATTCTGTTCAGCTTAAATACACTTTCCAACTCTTCTGTGCCTACCCATTTACCTGGCAGTAAACTGAAATCCACCTTTACTATGTACAAATGCTGGGGTGTTAGAAATATCCAACAMGGATGGACCACACAGGGACTCTGGTCAGAAGATTTATACACTGAAGAATAAAGTGCAGAACACAAAACATTCTTTGACCATTCCTTSTTATTGCCAGCTGACTCTGGTTGATGCAAGAMTTTCTGAATATTGGTTTTATTCCCATAAACAAGATACGTTGGGAAACAACCTTTTATTTCAACATCTTCTGCTGAAATGCAATTCAATTCCATAAGCTGACAGAGAAATTCTTGGAGATTTGCTTTTCTACAGTACCATGTGGAGCTTGGTAACACTGATGTGTAGTGTTGAGAGCAACACGTTTGTAAACAGGAATAAAAGTCTTGAAGATTCTGTGAGTCTGAAACAACAAACAAGCAGTTGTCACTGTTTTTCAGCTTCAGAGTTAAACAGATTTCTGGCAGGAGAAAGCCAATTTCTATTAGATCAGTGTATGGAAAGCACAGCGTTAATTTCAAGGCAGAAGGGATGTGCTGGCAATTTCCTCTCAATTCCTGATGAGGAATTTCAAACACAGCTAGCATCTCATCGGTCAAAACCAAACAGGAAGCAAACTGTCTGAGTCCTTTATGAATGTGAATAGAAAAACTCCAGAGAATTTTGACTATGTCAACACTCTCCATTGCTATGTTGTCGGATGACTGAGTATCCGAAGTAGTGCTGAACTCAAAAGTCTGATCTCCTTCATGAAGTCCCATTTCAAAATATCCATCTTCTTTGTCTGTGGTTGTGGAATTACCTGGAGGGCTTTCTTTATTTTCTGTGAGGGTTGGGGCAGATTTCTGCACAGCCTGCACTATTGAGGCAGAAAGGTGCTGGATAAAGTCTTGGTTGGTGGCAGTGTAGGACATACAATTAAAAGGCAAGATRATGGTGTTACAGGGGTCAGGCACCGCACAGTGTTCTTCCTCWGAACTCTCCAAACTTCGAAAGAAAGAAGAAGACATAGTAAGAACAAATCTGAATTTAAAAACAGTGAYATTTACTTAACAGTTACCTACAATTCTGCTGCTTCTCAGAACTTTGATATTTGCTTTTGTTWATACAGTTAAATCAGTGCAATGTTTAAATAAAACATCTTTGTACTGCACAGCTATGATTYGAAAGGCTAGTAGTGTGGAATTCTATAGAAAGTAGAAACTAAAATGGTTAACTCATCTTTCCTTGYTCATCCCCAGTAGGCACACCCTTATGAGCTGAAGGACTAGACAGTACAGCTATGGCTTGTTTTGAAACCACCAACTGCATTCCAGGGTTCAAAGGTTAAAAACACTACACATAATTTGGTTCMAAAAAACAAGGGCAGAACACAATGAAAGAGACTGCTTTGCCATAAAGGCTGGGTTTAAGAAAACAGTACACACTGTTACTATCCAAAAGCAAACAAGGATTTAAGAATTGATGTAGCTTACCRTGCATGATGACCACCACCATACTCTTTGCATGAATCCAATAAAGAGGCAGGTGCCTAAGGAGAAAATAACATCAGAAAGCTGCAAACTACTTAAGAGTTCAGCATACAGGAGAAGCAAAGTTAATGCTGGCTCATGCTTTTTTAAGCTGGCCAAGTCCGATTGTACTCATGGGCAGCTGAACAACCATCCTTTGAGGACCCAGGAACACTGTTTGCTTTAGGTTGGGCATTCAATTAAGGCAGAAGAAAATGAGCTCTGCTGCTGACCTGAGAACACATCCAACCTGTGACCCAGGCATTTCAGCACTCTACAAACTTCTACTGAATTAGTGTAACATGAAACAAAAAGGTAAAGGAACCTGACAAAGACCAACTACACTGGTAGCAAAGGAAGAGACACAGACCCCCAGGTCTTGCTCTCTTATTCCTTGAAGCCATGCATATGAAGAATGCTTCCAACACCACAAATAAAATCACAAAACAGAAGTTATGAGGCAGAAGGAGATTGAAGAAGACAGTTCAAGGTCAGTGTCTATTGACAGGGAGAAGGTTCTTCCAACTCTACCAGCAAGAGAATTGCCTTTTAAAAACTGATGTAATATGTCATGTAACTGATGTAATATGTAATCAGTATGTAATTACAGATTGTAATATGATAAGACACAATTCTTACACTCAGTATCTAAGTAGCTATTAAATAATGTGATTCTAACACTGGGTAAAATCTMAAAGCTGTAGTGGCAACAGTTCTCTGAAACTCTGGTAAACTTGGATTTTACATTTAATTTGCAAACTGGACCAAACCCCCTTGGATCAAATTTGRGGCTGCCTCCTTTTCCGTTGAAATAGCTCTGAGAATCAAAAAAAAAACCCTTTACAATGGATTACTATGATACTCTAAGTTTAACATCAGAAATAAGTGTAAAATCTTTTAAAAATATCGCAATATAAACAGAAGTGTGGCAATTACCTGAATTTTACATCTGGAGTCTGGTAATTCAAAGCATCTCTGGGGAACTGTATGGTCTGTAGGAGTCGAACCACTGGACTGCAAAAAGCTGCTGGCTAGGACTGTTTCTTCACAAATTATTTCTAGAACAAATATAAACAGCCCTTTAAATCACTGAAGTAAAACAAATATAAATGTCTAATAATATCTGCCAATCAAGTGGAATGAAAACTGTGTAATCAATATCTAATACTAAATCATTAAAGCTAAAGGATATCTTCATATAATAGACAGGACAAAAAGGCAAGCTGAATTTTAGTTTAATCGAAGTAGTAACTGAAAGTTGCATTAAAGACTGCTACAACTTCTTTCTCAAATTAACCATCAATTTGAATCTCAACATCTGGTGTAAGAAATTGCCACACAATTCAGTTTTAACAGAACTAGTCAGCTGCTAGACTGGCAGAGCACTCTTTGTGAACTTTATAACACGTCCCCAAATTACTGCAGGCTTCAACTGAACAACCTCTATAATACCTGTGTATGACCTTCAACCAGACTGAGAAGTTCTGGTCTCTCAAATGCCACTTGAAATATTATCTCACCTTATTTGGAACCTTTTTCAAGGGTTCAAAGCTGAATCATCAGTAAAAACTTATCATAAGTGAATACAAGCTAGCATTCTCAGGGACATTTGCTTTTTTGCCAGTTTGATATTCACAGCATCAAAAAGACACAACAGAACAAATAAATTTTCAGTATTGCTACTGAGCCAGMCAGCTTAGGTATTTAAATATGCAAATAAACAACAAAATATGTTTCTGACTTGAGCATAAAACCTCCTGTATGTATCTTCCTGGACTAAAGGTAAAGTTCAGCAGATTACACCAAGACATCTCATGGTCAGAGGAAACACAAGAGGTATTTATTACTTGAACAAAATACTGTGTTAGCAAGAAGGAAACTCAAATTGACAGGAAAACCAGAACATGACAGTATTATTTTTGATTTTCTGTTTCCTATATAAATATTTAATCTTTTTCCATAAGCCATTTCCCAATGACATTTAGTATGAATAATATTCAAGGGAAACAGATGGTGTCTAGAAAATGCAGAGAAAACAATTCATAGAAATAGCATATCAGGAAATTAATTCCATTATTCATGACTTAAGGTCTAACTGAAACTAATTGCCTAGCATATTTCCACTTTTTTTTTAGAAATAGGTTTCTCAGAATCAGTATTTGGAAAGCAACCCTTAATAGTTAGATATGTAGCAAATAATTTCTACTGTTGAAGCTGAGAAATAGCCTGCACAGTCCTCATTTTCCCATTATTTATAAAAGCTCTCCCCAAAATGGTATTGAAGGAACCTTATAGAGAAGGACTACAGTAAATAAACCTTGAATCTTATGCTACTCTATAGAACTCCGAAGTCATTCAGAAAGGTTTATGTTTTCTTTTCTCAAGACTCATTTGCCACTAAATACCTATTGCAGAAGAAAAAAAACTATTGATAAATAACTTGAACAGTCCCAGTGGTTGCTGACATGCATTTTTACAGCCAGTTTGTATAAAACTGTAGGTTATTATATAGTTACAGCACTGAGACAGATTGTCAAGTGCTAAATACTTTAAAGCAAGCATTTTTTCTGGATATGAAAAATTACCTAGAAGGGCTAAAAAGGCAAAGTACATAAATAGCAACTAAATCTGTATCAAAGTGTCTGTCTCTTAATCAAATGCTGTCAGAACAATTTCATTTTTCTATGTGTGAACTAAGAAACCACGGCTGATTTTGCAGAGTCACAGCAACGGATTTTTCAAAGATCAAGCTTTTCAGGGATGTTTCTCTCCCACATCCACCAGTCCACTGATTTAACAGTAAGAAGCTGTCCCACCCCACATAATTCAGAAAATAATCCCTACTCTTTTAAATGGGTACAAAGTCTTCTCTAACTATGCATATTCTATTGCACTTTTCAATCAGACAAAAGCCAAAACCAGAAAATATCTTTATATTTCTTCTTCTCAGTCATCACAAGTGAATATTCACATAAGTCAGTCCTATGGGTTTAAGAGGAAAGTTAAACCATTCTGCTAAGTTCCTAATGCAACAAGCACATTCATTTGAAACATATAGTAAGAAAACTTGAGGTGAGGCCAGCAGGTACTGTAGGGAACAACAGATGTGCTGAAATCACCACCTCAGGCACAACACTAATCCCACAAGTGTCTTTTACTCATCTCCTTTATCTTCCCTCTGGTGTGACAGAAATGCAGCTCTTGCAAAAAGCACTCATGGAACATATGCTGCTTGAGCTGACATTCTGCAGACCAAGCACGGGTAGAGAAGCAATTTGAAAATATGTCTGTGTAATGTAAAACATTACAGTTTTCCACTAAGGCATGACTCCAAACCTGGAAATGGTATCTAGTCCTCTGCAGGATGATGCAGTTAAAAGTCCTGTACCCAAACTTTGACTCCAGGTAATTATCACTACTGGGAACAGTCAGTTTTGCTGAGTCACATTACACACAACTTTCACTTTCAAAGCCAATTGTACCAGGTCTTTGTGCTTGTCTTTAAAGCCCTATATCCGTGCACATAATATTCATGTATATCAATGCAGCTTAGAAAAGCAGAACCAAGAGGCTCAGCCCAGCAGCACGATACATACATGATTACCTTGGCTGGAGCTGACAGGACGAGGCAGAGAGGGAGAGGAAGGACGAACAGTAAGAGAAGAACAGTTTGATTTGGAGCTGGCAGCAGTGAGCCTGGAGTCCTCACTGATCTAATAAAGAAAGTACGCAGCAATTAAGAAAAAACCTGAATACACAGGACGTAAGATCCTGAACTAAAGTAAGTCCACACAAGCTTTCTCAATTTTAGTAAAAAGAAAGTTAGTGCCAGCTTTTTTTTTTTTTGGTGGGTGCAGGTGGTCACCTCCTCTAAGTTTCAATTTTCACACTAATTGGAATTCCACTAAGAATTCATTTAGAGAAGTCATTCTGATCACTGACTAATCACTGTATTGACAGACTTGGCAGTTTCACAAGTCAAAAGAATGAAAACAGGATTTCTACATTGTAGGGACAGAACAGGTTCTGTCCAAACAAACACTAACCAACTACACAGCACACAGCCAAGTATGAGAGAAGGCAAGGAGAAATCAAATTTCTGATTCTCTCCCACTGCTGAATGCCCACAGGAAGAAAGTTTGGGAAGGTAATTTCAGTACTCTGCAATGCAAGCAGTAAAATCACAGCTCTGCAATATTTATATAAGATACAAAATATGGCTGTTAAGGTCGACTGCAAATTCATTGTGTACACCATTAAGTCATTTTATCTTTTCCTCCCACTTCCTCTCTCCCAAGCCAGCCCAAAAAAAGGAATATCAGATAACTACCAAAACTGCATTAAAAACTCAACAGGAAAAAGAGGCAACAATAAAAGTTCATACCACATTAATACACAAAGAAAGCAAAAAACTTAAGGAAGGCTTAGTGCACTTTGCTTACATCTAACTTGTAAAAGTAATTTTGCAAGCTTTGGTATGCAGCACATGCTGCTTCTCTCACAGCTCCAGACTCACCTTTTTGTCAGAGTTGCTCAGTTTGTATTTCACCTCCTTTGCTTTTTGAATAGCTTTTAGCACTTCCACTGTGTCTAATTCTTTTTCGGTGGTAACAATGTTATCCAAACAAACCTAAAAAAAAAGTTAAAACATCTAAAAGTATTGAAAACAAGGCATTTTGCATTTTTTATTAATAGAATAATCAAAAATTACTGTAGTTCAATGCAAACCATATGTATCTTTGTAACCATTACACACAAACAATTACTTCATTATGAGATAACATCAATTTAGTGGAAACTCAGGAACGTTTGGTAAGTTTAACACTCTTCTAGCACAACAGTGTTGCACTATTAATACAGTGTTACCCAATGAGGGCAGAGTAAACGGGCATTTAGATACAGGAGCACAGCTGAGTAACATTAAACAAGGCTTCATCCTCTAAACACCACCTCCAGTGCACACGAAAAACTCATCAGGTTTTTAGAACACTTGCACCACTTTCCTCACCAAGCTAAAAAGAGGATTAGAGAACAGCACTGGGGCTCACCTCTGAGGCCCTGTCTCCAAACTGAGCAAGTACTTTGGTCCGGTAATCAGGGATGATGCTCAATGGATTGCTGGATAACACCACCTTTTCCAGGCATGGGAGGCTGCCGATATTTTTTACTTCATCAATCTGAAAGTATTTGAATAAAAGCATGAATATAGACTGGCAAAATGAAAATGAGGACACAGATTGAGCATTTCTTGCATAGATTAGATACAGACAACAACCAGGAAAAATCACTACAGCCACTTTTACTTATTTGCAGTTTTATCCACTAAAAAAAAACAGGCTTGTGATCTAACACACAATGTGACACCAAAAGTCAGTTACCTGTTCTATTTTGTTGTTGCTCAGATCCAAGTTGACTAACGAGTAGAGTTTGTTAAGACCACACAGCCTTTCCAGCTGATTTCCTGCTAAATTCAGAGTTTTGATGTTTCCCAGTTTTGTATGAACACCTTCTAGTGACGTAAGTTTGTTGTAGGATAAGTCCAGGTGAACAAGGTTATACAGATGCTACAACAGCACAGAAAATTCATGTCATGCACCAATTAAAACAGAACAATATCTAAAATGCTATCTAATGAGTGGCTCTTCTTTGTGCAAGTGTTTTCTTGTTGGGCACTATGTAGCATGAAAAACATCACATGAAATTGTTCATTACAAAGATTCAATCTTGAAATGGAATTTCCTCCACTGCATTTTTATCAACCCATACATACAGCTAGCAGTGAACAAATTTAGTAAARAACTAAATGTTGTATGTCAATATTGACAAAGAAATTAAAATATCCAGGAGYAGGTAAGAAATGTACCATTAAAGAGACCTTGATGTTACAAAGAAGCMGCTATTTGGGCTTAAACTATTCTCCAGGAAGATGAGCAACAAAACTCTGAAGCATGAAAATCTGTGTGCTAAGGTCTCAAGTAGCTGGGTAAAAAAAAACCACCTTCAAATGCATCACTTACCTGCAAATTTTCTACCAGAGACACCCCATTGTGACTTAAATCCAGGAACTCAATCTTTGGAATTAATTTCTAGAAGGGAAAAAAAATCAGACATATTAAATGCATTTTAGCTTGAAGTCAGGCCATGCTTCCTTCATTATCTGCTGACCAAGGAAGCAAAGGAACTGTGCTATCCAACATAGTTTCTCTTCCCAGCTTTTGGCATTAAGAAAACATTCAGTGTGACCTGTTGCAGCAAAGTGCTGACTTCTGCTCCTAGAAAAACCAGGTTACTCTGAGGGGCACTGTTAAGTTTTAATCTAAAACCTGGTTTCTTACTGAAGACAAATAATTTATCCTAGTTTACCCCCAGTAACTACAGATCAAACTCATTAATGGTGTTTTGGTCTTATCCAACAGATAAATGGATTTATGTTACACAGAAACACTTTAATTCAGAAAGCCTATTACTTTTGGAGGTCCCAAACSTTGAACTTGATGCTGAATTCTGACATCAATGATTTGCCTCTGCTTTGTTTTGATTGTAATCTCAGCAATGATCTGTTTTATTGTTAAGACCTGGACASAGACCTGAAGCATCTTAAATTTACTATCACAAAAAATTATGAAGGAGGTTAATTATGCTCCAAGTCTATGATGTCTGGTTGAGCTACACATATAACTGTTTCCCGCTTCACAAGAGTAGCTCAAGTAAAAAACCATGCTCATATTTCACCAAGTCCTTGAGATGAATGCTAACTTTTTTCTTAATAACTAATTTGCAAAACAAAATTCTAAAATACTGGCAAAATACTCCTAATTTTGTTTTCATGCTCTTCATACTGTTTTGATGTCAAGAAAGCTGCCAGCAAGTCCTAGGTTTTTACATATGCAGGAAGCTCCAGYCTTGATAACAACTCTAAAGTTGAGTCCATGAGGTGATTTTTTCTTTTTTAAAAAAACAAAATGTTAAGTGGCCTAAGGCCAAAGTAAACAGTAAAAGCATGTTTCAAAAATATTCATGGAAATGTTGCCTACAGAACACAAAATGACAAAACTACTCTCATTTAGCAAAGGAAATAATGTTCTTATAGAACAAGCCTCCTCAGCATTATTTTGGAGAGCTAAGCAACATAAAGGGCAACTGAAATTTTTTCAGAAAAAGCAATATAGCAAATGCAAAATCACTGCTGTGTATAATGTCACATATAAGCCACTTTTTTCCACAAAAGAAAAATATTTCTTACCACTGACTCATCAATTTCAGTGATGCTATTGTGACTCATATCCAAAGTTGTTAAAGTTCTCCAGGTTGGAATAATGGCTGTCACTGGACAATTTGAATTGTCCAGTGCATCCTCTGGCTCCCACTGATCAAAYTCAGAGGCCTCTGGCACCAGGATTTCCTATTAAACAGAAGCAAACCAATACCAGACTTACATCTTCAGGGAAAGCTAATGGCTTTGGAAATCATTCCAACGATCTCATGGAAGCAAGCATCAAATGTGTCCATGTGGAGGGACACATCCAAACACCTCCTTCACTTAAACTTGAGATGCTGTAAGGTTAGTAAACCCTTACAGTTATTMAAACAGAACCTGCAATAAGCAGTACAGAAAACTACATGGACTCTAAATGGATATTTCCACATTGTGCTTGTCAGCTGTGCACATGCTTTGAACACTCACCAGAAGCAGGAACTTGCTCTTACCTTCATTGATGTTGCTGAAAACCRAACACTCAGTGTGGCCAGAGTATGTTTTGAAGAAGTCAGCCCTTTGATAAGCTTTCCCCCACAATGACTGATCTATTTAAAAAGAAAATCACCTTATAAAGTCAGAAACATTAGGACAGACAAATGAGACATGAAAGAGTGAACTAAAAGCTTCAATTGCAGATTCTCCAGAAATTTGCAAAGTAGTTACAGCACTCCCTCCAACTCTCCTGAGATTATCAGGTCAGAAATACTGACACCTGGCAAAGCTAAAGCAAGAGATTAAGAGGCATAACTACAGAAGAGTGAAATTCAAACAYATAATTGAACAAAACTTCTCCACTGACTTTCCACCTGTCTTCAAGGTGAAACTACCCAGGTGATTTAACAGGTCATAGTAGTTTACTGTTACCAAAAGGAGAGGTATCTCAAGCTATGACTGCACCTGCAGACACATTCATTTGGGTATCATATGCCCTTTTCATCATAAGAAAAAGAAATGCTTACAAAGTGAGCATATTAACCTAAGACTGTAACCCATCACTTAGTTAATTACACAGACTAAGCTTAAGATTACAAAGTCTCTTTGTCTGGAGCTCAGTTTGAAGCTACATTACTGAAAATCTCCTACAGTGTCTGTCCCAAGTCTCTGTAGACAGTCACACATTGTGCAACCATGAGAGCTGGCACATTTGCTGGTGTATCAGGGAAATCACACTGAACTGACAGAGCTCCTGCCATTCTTGAAAAAATTCTCCCCAGATTACAGCTGTTAATTTTTGCATACTGTTTACTTTGGGATGAAAGTGTTCATCTAGTGCCAGTCAATCCTAAACTTTTTATGAACATACAACTTGAAAAGTCCTCGAGACCTAAAATATTTTATCCCCACATTCACACTCCTGGGAAAGTGGAAAATGGATGCAATTCTGCAATATCCTTTCTGCTGTATTAGACTCCCAACTCTACAGCCCATTATCGTTTCTTTCCCACAAATAATAAATCACTGACTTCAGAAATACACTTCAGTTCTTAACAACAACTGTCTCATTGAACAAACAACTGTCTCACACCAATGAGACAATAGCATTCAGGTACTATAAAAGGTGCAGCATCCATCAAAAGTGGATATTCTCTCTATGGAAAGACCTGAAATGGTCAAGAAAGTATTTTAAAAAATACTCATTAAAAACTAGAAATCCTGGTATTGCAACTTAAAGCAGGGCAATGAAAAAAATCTGCAAATTATCAAGCAAGCAACACTACACCCAAAAGTGAACTTTCACAAGCAAATTTAATGTCAGGACATTTTCACACATATTAGCTGTATCCCTTTTTCCAAAAAAAACCCATTCTTTGTAATAAGGGATCCTACTATAACCCACTTCCTGGATCTTCAAGGCAGTGGAAAGCCACTCAGGTTTAGGTTTTGTGTAAATACTGGAAATCGCTTTTTTTRAAAATGTACACAATGCAAGCTCTTCCAGCAATTTACATTTTGTGYCCTGCTTCCCAAACTTTTGAAAAAGCATTGTTTCACAAATGAAACAAACCCTCCCAAACTCTGCGTTCCCCAATTCTAGCAGCAAATCAAAGCAGAGAATCACCAATTCTGAGACATATGCAGTAGGCCTGACATTTGCAGAGCACTTATGAATTGATCAGCAGCRTATCTCAGTCCTACCTCTATTTGATGAAGTGATTTGAAAATAGACAGATCAAAAGGCAAGAGATGCTCCTGAATGTTACTGGTTCCAAAAGGTCCCCCTGTTCCAGTGACCTGGCATTCAAGACATTTAAAAACTGATTTAGTGCACATAATCCAACTTGTCCACATTTCAGTCTTACAAAGGCAATGGYCAAAGGGCAGTAGCTTGGAAAGATAGCCAAGGCTCCAACCAATTCTTACAGTATGGAATGATTCATGACATTTGCAGATTAGCCCCTCAGGAAAATGAATACTAGTTGCTCCAACTACATGGACTGAACTTGAAGTGCCACCTTGTGCTTGCATTCTGTAGCACATGGGGCACAAAAAAMCACCACCACAAGCAAGGCTGTTAAACAAAGCTGACCAAGGCTTCATTCTCAGCCGACAAAGCCAGAGCTGCATTCACTGWAAACAACTTCCTTGAAACTTGTGAAGCCTCCAAGTCAGCATTGTCTTCAATTTCACTACAAGGCATGAAGTTCAAGGCATTGACAGGATGAATTTRAAGAAAATATTACACTGATACACATCAATAAAAATGCATCTGGTATTTCCATATGGTCATTGGATTCTGGCCTCAGAGCATGTCAGCAGCACAAAGCCCAGGAGGTTTCATTTATGTTTGCTGAGAATATAATTTTGGGAGAAAACTCTCAGTTTTTTATCTGTTCTTATGTATATTACGAGCTCTGAATGTGCCCACTCACAAGCATTCAAAAGGGTTAGAAATACTGCAGATGGTGATTTTTCTAAACAATAAGCAGTTCTCCAGCCAGAAAATCCTCCCTTCAGAAGATTCTATACAGACAGAGGATGACAAAGGCAACTGAAGTGGCATAGAAACATCAGTATAGCTGTGGTTTTGCTTCCCTCGATCTACCATTTGATTTCAGCTTTGAACACATCACAGATAAAAGGCAGCTCCTCATGCAGTAAAGGGGCTAAAATGAGTTTTTGAGTCAGAGCATGCAATGCTAAAAAAATTAGTCAGGGGAAGTCTAATTCACTTATTTGGTAGAAAAGAAATTGGCTACTGACAAAAAAAACATCTCTTCTGAGGCCATTTTACATTTAATTTGAAATAGTATTTTAGCTAGAAATTCAGGGMCATCTATGAAACTGAGGCCTTTTTTTTGGTTTTATTTTTAACTTTCAGATGTAGTGAGAAAGGGGGTGAGATTTATATAGAGGCATATGTGCACATGCATACATACACACCCAGAGTATCTGCAAAGAAAGCAAGGTTGAGRAGATTAATATTAATTTCTTTACTCATTCCTACTGGCACCCAACCAGATTCTGTGGCTACATCTATACAGAGGGTACTGCTGAAAAGACCACATCACACAGCAAACACCTTGRCTAGAGAACATCTATGCTGAAGATTGGCAGCATAAGCACCTATTTAACRTTGACCTCACCTTTAGATACTTGAGTCTACAAGTGAAATCCAGAATATGCCCTAGATCTGTTTTGGCATCTCCATTAGCACAGGTAGGTTTGCCCTGCAGCAGCTGCTGAGTGACAGCATACAACTGCAAGGGCCTGATGGTGAAGACTTCTCCAGCCATTAAGAGCTGCTCTCCTGAAAAACAGAGTAGCTTGGGATCAAAACACGATTACACAAAAACAAATGGTGTCTGGTAAACATGATACATGTTTGTCATTTATACTCGAAGCTGAAAATTGAGGTAGCAAAATAATTTTTTTTAATACCAAAATAATTCAGGTATTCAAGTGGGCACTCATCACACAGGTGTGAAGTTCCTGACGCAASTAATGRCAAATTTCCCTCAGTCTTAACAKAACTGGAATCAAAGTTCATTTACATAATGTAAGAGTTATGAAACTTTTTTCTGAGATATCTCTAGGCTTATAGCAGTTAGGATTTTTATTATTCAGAAAACATAGCACCTGCCATCTAAAATACAGACCTTGGATCTTTTGCTAGGCTGCCAAAACACAGAATCATAGTAAATGTGGTTTTTGGGASAGTAAGGGGATTTTCTGCACACTAATACCAAAGTAAATGCCCAGATTAGAAAATATCTTATCTAATTATAATTTTACAATCCAATTTAATTCTAGGAACAGTAGCAAGCAGCATACAAAAGCCTCTCTAAAGGCACCACAAGCTCAACGTGGGCTACAGCAGCTGGAACACACAAACACATATGGAATGAATATATTCCCTTTCTTCTTTTTAGGGACACCRGTTTAACTTCATGGACATAAAACCATCAGCTTTCATGATAAACAGAGTTCTCAGAAATTCTCTGAGGAGTAAAATTCCCTTCAGCTTCAGTGGGAGCAAGTCCAARAGTCCAGCTGCACATATGTTACTGGAAGGTTACACTAATACAGAGAAGTCAGTGATACATCAAYGATTCTCATATCAGTGAGACTGTAGGCACTACAACAGCAAAGATTACTTCAAAAGTTTCCTTAAGATACTCAAAAAATTGCTAAATAGACTCTGAGGTGGCATCACCTAAAGCTAACTTTCTGCCATAACAATCTGAAATGGCATGCTGAAGCATGCTTCACCTATCATGCCTATCTTGCCTCAACCAACTGGAATTATGCAGTAGTATCCTGCATGTCCTTCAAAACAAAAATAGCAGGGATTAATCCTTTCACATGCCTCCTGCTGTTAATGGAACAGCTGGAGCTGTTGTAGTTACAGTAAGAGCATTTCATTTTCATCTGCCAGCCTCAGAAAAGCACACTCTTAAATTAACTGACCAGAAGGTAACCTGTTTCCTGAATTCTGCAAAATAGGATTTAGATATGCAAAGTGATCTCTAGCATTTTATACATAGACTGTGAGGACTCACTGATACAAACCAAGCTTCCTTACAGGTTACACTAAATAACACATTGAAACAGAAAGCTTAGCAAAAG
This sequence comes from Malurus melanocephalus, assembly GCF_030028575.1. NCBI lineage: Eukaryota > Metazoa > Chordata > Aves > Passeriformes > Maluridae > Malurus > Malurus melanocephalus. Next base: position 972,098 of record NW_026623465.1, on the reverse strand, counting down.
CTCCTGATCACAGCTGCTGTATCCTCTCCCTTCAGGACACAGACCAGTAGGCTCTTTTCAAAACAGAAATTCACCAGTTTCTCTTGTTTACAAAAGTAGCTGCAAGACTGTTACAGTTCCTCACAAAATGCAGCGTGAATTAAAGCACAAGCAGCAAGGAAAAGATAAAAAGAAAGAAATAAGGGGGAGAAAAAGTATCACAGTCTGATATGGAAGATCAGATYTCTCATTGTCAGGAGGTAAAATAKCACAGTTATGTGAATGCATGCACAYAGAGGAAAACACTCCTGAATAAATACTGCAAATTCCTTACCTTTGTGAAAGAGCTCTTCAGCCAATGCAGCAGTGATCCCATTGATCTCCTGCAAATAATAAACCATTGCAGTCAAGTGGTATTTACATACTTATGGTTMCAGTTTTTTAATTTGTACCTTTAGTGAAGTATCCTTTTTTTGCTGTGCTAGAGGACTTTGTTTTTTTTGTTTAAACTCAGGGGTGACCATGCCTTACAGATTTCTTTGYAACTTGAAAATGCTTCATAAAAATTACTTAAAATTATTTTATTTCATATGATTTTTATTTCCAAGTGAACACAATGAACCACATTTAAATAATTCCAACCTGCACACATTAGAAAAGGGCAGCTGCAACTAGAGCAAGYATTACTAGACATCATTAGTCCAACTTGAAAGACAGGTCTGTTTTGAAGAAAATATTACAAGTATAGCATTCTTCAAATTTTAACACTAAGACTATTCTAATGCACCAAGCACGCAACATTTCCTGAGAATATCACTAGCACAGAGAAGGCTTTAGATTAGCAGGTCTACAGGAAAAAAAAAAGGGATATATAAAAAGTAAGTAGTCTTCCGGACTTCAAATTTATTATGCTTGCTCCAAAGATACCTTTTCTCATCATCCCTCTTCCCACTCCTGGACCCTTCCAGGTGTCCAGCCTTCATCCCTGGCACTGACAGCTCTGGGATGAAAGGCTGAWAACTCTCAATGCAGGGATTTGTACTTTCTAAATCTGCAGGTGCACAAAGATCAGTACAGGTATTTCCCACTTGGGCACACTTCTCGCCACAAAAAAACCTAATGCTCTGTGCAAGTACTCAAACAGTTCTGAGCATCTCCAACAGCTCCCTTTCAAAGTTCGACAAAAAGAACAAAACGAAACTACTTGTGGGGATGATGCTTCCCTTAGACAAACATCTCAGTTTAAGRTAGCTGCAAAGTATAAAAAGATATTATGGATCATCACAACGTGAATATTTCATGAGTTYACTCTGCTGACAAATACCTCATGATTCATAAACAGGGAATACATCCACAGGACATCTGCAGCAGACAGCTCAGCTCATTTGATGAGGCAAGGATTTTAGAACAGCACATTCTTGGTGTAACTGAAACCCTACTCACTAAGGATGAACAAAGCCTCCACACCACAGTTTTGAAAACAACAAGCTCAAAGCTGTATTCCAAACAAAATTAAACAATTCTCATTCTTACTTGAATAAGCCAATTACACTCATCTGGCAAGCACAGACTTAACTGAAAACTCCACTCTGTATCTCTTTTGTCATCTGGGACACAGAGCCAAATTTTTTYTACATTTACAATTGGAACAAGATTATGACTTAGACTGTTCAGTGACTAGCAGGCAAAAAAAAGGAACCCTATTCCTCTGTCAGATCTACAAGAGACTACTGTCTTAGTTGTAACTACATAAATGCATCACACCCACAGAAGTCCATTGTTTGCAGGTGTCTCTGAACAGCAGTTTGTGGGTACTAAATGCTTTTCCTGTAAAATCTATCTGTAAGTTAACAAACTAAATCTTCTATGATGACAAAAATCATGCAACAAAATAAGCATCCCCATATCACTGCTGAAATCCTTTTCAATGGCAAAGTAACAATAAAGTTCTACATTGCTGTCACATACAATTGTTTCTCTTTGCTAGGCTGTACCTGAGAGCAACTAAAGGCTTCAAAGTGAGTTTAATGTATCTATGGCTGGTATTTCCACTCCATTTAGTTCAATGAACTCTGGAAATAAAATCAAATAATCCTTACTGGAAATATTACAAACAAGAATAAACAAAAAAAATATTGTAGCCTTCCTGCATAAATTAATGAGGCAGTATCATGGGTTATAAAGGCTCCAGTATGTACATGGGTTGTCTGGTAATGAAAATACTTTAAAAGATCAAAGTTCTGCAGAAAGGTAATTTTTCCAGTAGAATTGCTGCGGTAAATATGTAGCTTTTCTGCTGAATAATTAACATCTTTTTGTAAATATTTAAAAGTATTCTACAGTTGCAAGCAAAAAACAATTGAGTTTACAACCAAATCAGACCCCCCCTAAAGAAAAAATGCAGATTAAGCAACATCTTTGCTCTTAATATCCAAGSGCAGTATGGAAATAGATGAGTATCCATATCCAAATATTGCAAGCTCTTTGGAAAAGCRAAAAATAAAAAAGGAACATTACAACAGGAAGAAAAAATAGTCTTTCTGAGAAATAAGTCAGGGACTAGGAAGAACTGCCTGCATAAAAAATATGTGGAAGTTACAACACTGAAACTTTAATGAAACAGACRTCATTTACAAGACAGCAGCTACAAAAAAAAAATACTGCAACTTATTGGTATTCAGGAACTTTACTTCACCTGAACAGAATTCTCTCTACATTGTCACATATTTTTAAWAAATTTAAAACCTCTAATCCATTTTAGAGACCTTGACAGTGACAAACCTGTGCTTCTTYGTCAAATCTGCAGGGCAACAGCAACACTGTAGAATAAACCTTCTCCTGTTTTTATCTAAGTCAAACTCCGAAGTCTCACCAGAGTAATTATACCCATGTAACATAACTAAAACAGGTTCTCCTTACTAAAACTTAATTAGCACCTATTGGATACTTATGACTAATTTCTGAAGCCTTTCTACAAAGCCATGAAGGGTCTTCTCAAAACATCACACTCCAAAGAAGTTACTGCTCCTTCTTTCCATTCAGTTCAGCAGTACCCTTTCCTCTTTATGAAATTCATTCTACCCCTTACARTATGATGCCATATTGCAAAAGAAGCCTAATTATGCACAAGAGATAAACAAATYGCACTCTGAACATGAACTCAAGTAATTGCTTCAAGTATCCTTTACAGGAAGATTCTGTCTGCTGGAGTTATTTCCCCAAAGGCCACTCCACTATTGTGTTTCCACAGAGAAACATCTTTCTTCATCTGGGCTACTGGAAGCTGTTTCAGTGTGAACCACAGCTCCAACCATTAGCCACTAAATAGRGGGGTGTGGATCAATTATRCAATGCCCATTTGAGAGCCAGCATTATTGACTTCAGCCAAACAACCAATTCAGCTTCACATTTATTCATAGCTTTCAACTCTCCTGCCAGCATTTGTTTTCTCCTCTTAGAGTCCCTGCCCACACTACTTCCCAGCAATGTCTACTGCAATCAAAAGTGGTGTCAAAAAATTTTAAAATATGCTTTGCTTGTTATATTGTGCAAAATGGTGAAAAAGAACCATTTCAGTGACCTCATTAAGACTCCAGAGAATTTTCTCCAAGTCAGAGAACTAGAGAAAGACACTCAGGCTTCTATTCAGACACTAAAACATAACTTACATATAAATGAAAGTGTAGGAAGTGTGACAAAACTTTTGGTGCAGTAACAGGGAACTTGAGCAGTAGAGTTTGCAGGTATATCTCCAGGTCCTTTTGTCTTTTCTCCACCAGGCTTTTGGAATTTTTTCCAATTATCTTCTTYGGAGGTAACAGATTTTTATCTATTTTCTTTTCTGAAACAAGCTGAAAGACAAAGACCAGTGTTAATCCTCACACACCATCTGAACTGCCACAAAAGATGCAATGGAACACATTTAAACGTATGTTGCCTTATCCTGGGAAGATCCAAAAWTAAAATTACTTCAGTAAATTTAGCTACTGCCTTCAAAGTATTAGGTATTTTCAGAAAGAACATTTTGTCATAGAATGATCCAAGTTTAATAACAGTGTCTGCTCAAAGAATCACTCACAGTATCACTGCAGAATGTAACTAATGTGATAAAACAACAAAATAACCAATGCATTTTTGRGAAAGCAAAACACTCTTGAATAAAGTAGCCTTTTCCTCATTTTAACTTGTGTTTTATCAACACTGATTGGTAATCCCTTGCTACTTTAAGGACGTTTTTATCATCCACCCTGATGAGACTTTGGTCACCAAATCAGCTGATTATAAATATSCTTCTTAGCAAAAAGTTCAGTGACCCCTGCCTGAACTCCCCTCTCTGACACAGCTTCCATCCAAGGCTAAAGTCATYCAGGTCAACCTTCCCAAGTTCAAAAAGGGAGTGTAATACGGGCAAGTAAACTTCTTCCCACAAAAAGGACTTAGTCTGCAGTTCAAACRGTATTGGGCAGATATTCTCTCCCTTTATTGAAGAAAGAAATTATATAAAACATTCTAAAAGAAAATACAAATAAAAGAAACTACAAGAACGGTACAATGTTTTGTATAAGAGACCAAAGCCACAGTTTTAACAGTCTTACCTTTTCATGCAGGTCATGGAAATCACTGTAACGATGTTTGACTGTCCACTGATGATTGCCCACACTGACYTGAATAATGTACACCTGAAAGGAAGAAATTCAAGTAAGGACACTGCAAAGCATTTGCTCTAAAGAGAAGCTGACTGTGAGACCTGCTGGTTAATGGAGCACTGTAAGGTGGCTCTGCATTCTGAAAGAATCAGAGCTAACGAAACACTAACCCCAGCTCTGAGGTGACTTTGCTGATGTGGGATGCCTGATGTCACTCACGAGGCTGCTCCACACACAAGAACATGCAGATGCCTCAGTGTAAAGCAGTGACTCTCATTTTTGCAACCCAAAGGTTAATAACCAAGAGCTCTAAGCTACTTCTTTTTCCTGAAAGTTCCTGCTAACTGAAATTGGTATTCATAGCTACCCAAAAGCCTGAGACAGCAGCATCCCTTCTTCCATCTACCAAGTTCCACAATGGGCAGAGGAACTTGGCAAGCAATCTGCTGTCACTTCAGTTAAGCAGAAACCTGGAGCTTAACCTTTGAGAAACCTAGACAAATCCTTTTGTTGGGTGGGTGCTATTTTATTCATTTTAGGATAAAGCACATAAAACATCTTCCTGGAGAGCTACTGAGCCCAAAGAATCACTACAATTATCTAAAACAACTCAACATTTCCTCACAAAATTAAGTATTTTTAGCTATACATGTACCAAACAAAGATTTTCATTCTAGGCGACTTTCTGGATTGAGCAGTACTGGTCGTGCAGGAAATTCAGTCTACCTTTGGATATGCCAGAAACAAGAAATCCTGAAGAAATTTTAAAGGTACAAGATAAAACATAAATAGAAAACAAGGCTCTGCAAAACCAGTTCTACAGCTACTTGAATACAGCAAATTAAATAAAYTATATTATCCAATCCAACTATACTCCTTGGGGAAAACACCAGCCTGTAATCAAATCCTAAAAGCATTTAATACAGTTGAGAACTTGCTTACTACCACAGATCACCCAGAACTGACTCATAGCTGCTATGAGGATGATACACATCTAGTTACTAAACCCACTTGAGAAAACAAAAAGCAACAACAGTTTTGATCTGTTACATAAAAGACCAGTTTTCACTTACTGTGAGTACAGTGCAACACAATGTCAAACATTATATAGAATACCACCTGCATTTTAGAAGATGCACTATAGYTCATGCCAGTTTTATTTTTGTAAGCATCTGACACTGGCTCACTAAACAAAATCCAAGTGCTACAGAGAATCGACCCAAGATGTCTGTCTGACTAGTGCACATAATGACTGACACATCAGTGCTGCGATGAGCACTGAAAACAGAAGAATGCCCACACAGAATTATGGACTCAATTAAGGCCTGTGCCTGCTTTCCTGTCGTGTTGTGTTGGGAAACAGCAGWTCAGGATTAATCACTGTGCTGGTGACAAACCAGAACAGGAATAACACCAGCATTCAAAAGTACTTCATAAGTCCAAGGAMAGCAAGGACAGACTCAAGGAAACTAAACTCAGAAGTAAAGAAGTACTACATTTATACGCCATAATAAAAATACAAGTTCTTTTAAAAAGCTGACTGTGCTAAACTATGGCAGAGCAAGCAGTACATCTAAATGCAATGCACATTGAGTACACAAGGCACGAAAGCCCAGATCAGACACTGGAAACCCAATAACTTAACAGCTCTCAACTGCCTTTTGCTGGAATGGCAAGCACTGACCACTTCTAGAAACACAGCACTTAGTGAACTAGACAGTCTGATTGGGAAACTACTTGTTAAAGTGAGTGTTTACATGCACTGATACAATTCCTCAAATTAAGTCTTTAGAAARCCATAGCATTTCCCATCTAGAAGGCAGCCAGAGCAGGCAACATATAGTCACCCCTCAAACAGCATCAGTATGCAGAGACAGCAACTGATTTCACATCAACCCACAAGCTGCCATTATCTTGAAGAATAAATATATAAATGCAATATGCTAATGTKCTTGTTAAGACTACTCTTAATACAGAAATAAATAATTTAAAGCAAAAAAATTCCCTTAGGTATCTCAGTGTTTTAGAAGCTCAAGTTCATCATCACAAATTTTGAGTGCACTAATGTGACAAGGCTGACAGCTTAAGTTAAGGTTCTCCGAGCCCTGCCTGTCATGCCAAGTGCAAAAGGAATACATGGATAAATAATGACATTCTCACACTGCACTTTCATCCAAACATAAATAAATACACCGTGTGAAATCCCCACCCATCCTTACACCACAAATTGCACTTCTATTAAGCTAAAACACAAAGGCCTTTACAATCACAGGATTTCCTCCTCCACTTGTCTCTACCAAACTTCCGTACAAAATTTTTTGTCCATCTTTCTATAAATCAGTTCTTTTGGTTAAGTTCTGATTTGTAAAGCATTTGGCAKATTTACAGTGCTGTATATTTTCTTTCTTTTCTGGCAGGCCATTTCAAGTTCTTTACAGTTAATAGCCCACATCACCCTTCATCTTCCTAAATATTGAAAGGTGAAAAACCTACTAGATATTTTTAAGCCAGCTGTTAAATGAACAGCAGTGACTGCAGACTGCTTTTTGTTCATTTCCTATACACAGTACAAGAACCTGCCTACCTTGCTTTACAYGGAAAATCTGCATTTCCAAAGCGTGTCTCATCTAACTGCACATGCTTCAGTGCTGCAAGAAAACCAAACAACCCAACACTTAAATGACAGAGCTCTCCGCAGGAAGTCTGGGACACAGGTGTGACCACATCCAGTAGGTCCCAAATTCCAGAGCAGTGATGCAGCCACATCTCCTCCCTGCCTCACCAAGCAGTCAGACAGTTTACAGCCATTCAAGGAAGCAACAGTATTTTCCTTAAATATCGAAGTTAGTATTTATGTTAAAAACAGCAGCAAAAGACAGGAAAAGCAGGAAAGCAATTTTAGACCAAATAAATGCATAGCAGAAAACAAACGAAGCACTGACAGYCTTGAGGCTTTCTACTCGAAGCCAGTCTTCAGTCAGCATCAGCTGGACCAGCACATCCAGGAGAAACACCCTGTAAAAGTGCTCATACCTTATTAACCCAACAGAAAACACATTAACCAGTGCAGGATTTTTTCCTGCTGGATTTACCCACACATTGCCKTTCACGCTAAAAGCTCCAACAAGAATCATGTTTTTGAGAGTACTTTCAATATTACACAGAACTGGGGGCCTCCCTCATATATTCTACAGGATCTAATAGCACAACTGTCAAAGGGATGCCATTACACTCCCCTTCTGMTGAGACTGAGGTCTGAAATACTGAGTACAACAGGAAGTTCATATGCCCCAAGAAAAACAACTTTTTCAAAAACTAGGATGTAAACAGGATCACTGCTGCCTGATCACACAGCAATAGATGAAGATGCAGTTTGCTACAGCTGTATTTCCTTTCTTACAAATCTGACTGACTTTTACACCATTTAACAAATTCTGTCCTGGTGAGCACTAAACATATGCTACTTTTTCAAAAACTTTTCACTCTGTGATTAATTTTGTAAAACTTCTGCTTTCATTTGAAGATCTATTCCCACATTTCTAATGTAGGCTTAGGCCTATCCCATAAAAGCTGACTGCAGGATTGGAGTCCTGCTAACAGCTTCAGGAAATTTACACACACCAAGCTGAGTACCACCGTGCTTTCAAAAGTGCAGCAAGAGAATCAAATACTGGTAAATCTTGTTTTTCATACACTGTACTTTTAAAGCTCCCAAGAAAAATGGCATTAAAATAGCATGGTATTACCAAAGGGTGGCTCTACCACAACTCCTTTGCAGGCTGAAGCAGCAAAGGAGCTACTTGTTTCACCCTCTGCACCATAACTTCCAGTGGGAGAAGGGGACAGACAACACCGACAATTTCTCAGTTGAATGCACCTGATTTTCTCATTCTCTGATATTGCATAATATTAATGGAAATTCTCAACACCAGCATCAACACTGATGAGTCTTGGTTCACATCTTMAATGGAAGTTTCCAGTCCCCACGCCACAGGTCTCACTGTGCCTCTCAGCTGATTGTGGGATGAGCCACATCCTAACACACACCCCACAAGCACCTCAGCAGCAGTGGTACCATTTCTGTGAATATACATCATGCAATTACGATAATAAGCTCAGGCACATCTCAAAAATTCGTTTCAAGCTTCTAATCAACTCCTTCACTGAATGCTCAGTATGTTTTTGCCTGTAAATATGGGCAACTGACCACCTGAAAGTAATTCCCTTGCCTGTAAA